>NW_022755229.1:147295-154172 GCF_011630105.1 Anneissia japonica | reverse complement strand
AATCGGGGGGGGCGCCAGCGGGGGGGGGGGGCAAGGGCATCTGCCCACCCGTCGGACAAGCCTGGATCCCCTGTCATTTGACTAGGTCGTCCCTATCTAAATAACGCTATTTTGATTTCCAATCCCTATAATATTGTGATCCAAAGCACATTTTAGAACCACATTAAGCCATAAAATCTCTCCCCATGAACCCCAACAATATTTTGTTTAGTTTTAAAATTCTTGGACGTCAACTGAGGCTTCGTCGTTGCCTTGGTTCGGACCCCTCCATCGAACACGTCGCGGACCCCTTGTCGGCAAATTTATGGCGCCACCGCTACTGCACATTACAATAAAAATACAGAATCACTGCACAGCGTTTTCATAGGTTCCTCTCCCACCACGCTTCCCTTTGATATAGCATATTGACACAATATTACTATTTTAACTACAGTACTACTAGTACTAGGATTAATTAACGATTTTATCTTTAATATATTTGCAATAAAAGCATTCTCTTTACTATGAATTGTTGATTGTATATATCATTATATAGTAGAAATAACTCGGATGCATGCGGTGTAGTCATATGTTCAATGGAAAAGACATGTCTTGAAAATTGTGATTATCCTATGTGCCAGACAACCCTTCATTCGTTTCCCAAAGAAGGTAAGGTTGCGTATCGATAGATTATCCGACTAGTTAAAGGTACACTGTCTTGAGAAAAAAACAGGAAAGAATTCTTGAAACACTTCAAACACTCAATTAGTACAAAGAATTGCTCATTTATACCGATGTCTATTCTGACCTAAAATACTATTTGGCATGAAATAATTTACAGGATTTTTGAAGAATCAATAATGAGGTTCATATGCGTTCAATGTATATATCTGCATGTGTGTGTCAAATCACATGATTGATAAGGCGCCCTTGTTTTGGCAGCGTAAGTCGAGGTTTTTTTTAAACTCGCACCTGCCAATCACCATATCTACGTTTGTCTAAACTTTTTTTTCAATTTCTAGCCTACTCCATCGTATTAAAGATTAGCATATAGTTAAAAAATAATGACACGTGTATTATGCCCTTTCAGAAAATCCAATGTGTTCTTTTTTCTAGTCTTTGTTTTTAGGTGCATGTTCCAAGATTGACTGGCCATTCAGAATAAAACATAATTTGTTAACTATCCACTTGTGATGACTTTCATTTAGTGTTTTACGGGCTCACACGTATAAAAAAAAATTTTAGCTACAAGAAGGTTATATTTATTTATGAAATAGCTTTTATAGTTATATCATGTGTTACGAAAGAAGAAACCCGATTCTACAACATAGCAAACCCCATTACAAGTGGTACACGAAATGAGATAATTGATGTTGTGAACATGTGAGTGGAGGTGGGTTTATTGTGACCTTGGTGTTAGGTACCGGTAATGTAATACGCTGGTCGGTGATAATAAGGATATGACAAACACACACACACACACACACATACGCTTGACATAAATTTTTGTTTGTCAAGCGTTGACAAAAACTACAGGAGTAGCCGAAATATTCGCCAAATAAATAAATCTTAGTGTTTCTAAAGTCAACATCTTACGTATTTGAGTTTCATTACTGTTACGTTAAATTACATATATATATATATATATCTGTCTCTTATACACATCTAGATGTGTATAAGAGACAGGGTTTAAATTCTGTTTTACCTTTCTTACAGCTATGAATGTATTAGTAAACAAGTACGACATATGGACTTTAAAATTATTAAATACTAAATATCTTTAGGTGGTCAATAATACTATAAAGATACACGAAAAAAACAAAATAGGTTCAGGGAACAGTTAAAATTACATAAAATTGTAATTTCACTGTTCCCTGATAGGTTATAGTTTTTTTTATTATGGATCCTCGATGATGATTGTGGTTCCTATTTATACAAGGTTAACGTTTACTTTCTGCTTGATTTAATTTGCATAGTTTGCTCCAAGTTGCCGACGTGGTGTCAACATCAGATGACGGGCAAAAACAATTCCTGCAATAAACACTGTGAAGTTGAGTTAACACAAGCGGTTAAAACCTGTAAGATATTTTGACCAATTTGTTAAATGATAGGCATATACTTACTAATATTACCACCGCCACCGCCACTACCACTGCCACTCACACTACTACTACTACTACTACTACTAGTCCGCCCAAGTCGAATCTAATGGGACTGGCAAAAGAAGTTCGAGTTATGCAGATTTCGACCTGCACATTTTCTAGAAAAATATAAACGTCGATCAATACTATGTGTAGTCAAAGCTCAGAAAACCGAATTTCACGCAAAACGGTCCCAACAGTCCCAACACCATTCCTATTTTTTATTTAATAAAATACTTTCCGAAAACTGGAACTTCCTATTCCGAATCTCGGACGATTTGTCCAATTTATGACAATAAAATTCACTGCAAAAAACCAGACGATCATAAAGACATCGTTTAACGACAAGCATACCACAGACGCTGTGAAAACGAGATGCTTAGCTGCAGTCGAATTGCTATGGAGCTTATCTATTGATTAAAATGACACGTCAGTAAACGTTTTTCTGGTTAATGAAAGTGAAATTTACGCCTTCCAATGTTTTATTGAATGTATATTCTTGCTTTTAATTCTTAAAAATCGTTTGGAATTAACTCAAAGTGAAGACGGAACTCAACAAAGCAAATTTCTGCTGGTGACTCTTTTCACTAGACGTTTAATTCGGAATTAAGATTCGTCAGTGTAAATTGCAAATGCATCTCATTTCATTCTTTAAATGTGCTTCTCAAAACATGACGCTAGTTTAATTACGGAGGAAATTTGTAGAGAATAACATTTCAGTGTGTTATGTTTATTTATATTACTTTTGTTTATAAATTTGTTTAAACGAAACATTCTCGATTACACTGAGCTTGCTCCTGTCAGGCACTATGAAACTTTGGATGATCTGACGTCATTAGCAAATCACGAAGCACATGTCTGCAAACCACTCTACGAAAAGAGTTTAGGAGGCAGCGGCATGTTGGTTACAACTGTCGACCAGCAAGTGGCATTGCCCAACGAAGTATGTGTGCTTGAAAAAACATCAGACCGAAAATGCACGCAAAATTTTGGGTGGTCTCGGGGTTGGACTCAAATTAGAGGGCTAGCTTTGTGTTAAAAGGTTGAAGATTGTTATTTGAGTCTTTTGAAAAGTGGTCTCGAATTAGAGGGGTCTCGGAACTAAAGGGTGCACTGCATGTTTTTGTACCTGAATAAATAAATAAACAAAAAGAACAATAAATAAACAAAATAAAATAAATATCACTACCACACCGCTACCGCTACCACCACCCTATCACTACCAGTACCAGTACCACTACCACTACCAGTACCACTACCACCACCACCACCACCACCACTACCACTACCACTACCACTACTACTACTACTATTATACTACTACTACTACTACTACTACTACTACTACCACTACTACTACAACGTGTTACTGCTGCTGCTACTTCTAACTATGCTACTAATACTCCTCTACTACTACTGGTAGTTACTGGCTATAACTAGCCTCAAAATTATGTCCTACAAAAATATAAAACATGTTATCCACATTGTTTAGATTATTCATGATTATGTAAGTCTTTGTAGTTATGGGCAGGATGTGCTATTTAAGATTTAAATTTACTTTTATCTCATTGTTTTAATAGCTTGTAATAACTTGATGGCGCTATGTCGACAAACATGCCAGCAGAAGTGTAAAAATACAACGGTAAAGTCAGGTAGGAATATATGTTCAGACCATGACTGATCTCTGTTATAACCATGAAGTTGTTCAGTACCTTGTCACAGTATGTCTTGTTCTCACTACCAAAGCAACTCCACTCCCTGAGTCTTATTAAGAGACCTGGTTTATTAGGCATCATTCGATCCATCGCCAGTAGCGAGTCGACTTGCTGTTGGGTGTGAAGGGAAAAAAAATAGCCATACTGCTTATTGGCAAATTTTAGTGAAGCCACTGACGCGGCACTGATGCCATGTTGGGTGCTGAAAACGCCACAATTACGTCATCACAAAGCAAACCTTTGAACTGGTCGTAAACTGCACAATAAAATTTAAAATCGCTATTTTTTGACAATTGAACAAATGTTAAATTATAAAAGAAAAAGAAAAAATAGTTTATTCTGGTACATCACTTTGGGCTTGCCATATGGCGTCGACGGCTTCATTTTTTTCTGTACAATGATTTGCCGATGAGCAATCCAGCCATTATAATATTATACAAATATATAATATCTTATCAGTAATATCTTATGTTCTGATTGAACACTGTTATTAGTATTTATCTATTTGTTTATATTGTGTTTACGTTGCTTCGCAGAAAACCTAATTTCAATAATTATTATATTTTTATTATTTCACAAATTACTAAAGATGATAGCTCAAATACGTGTAGCCCTTTGGCGGTTGGCGCTGTGGTAGGGCCGTTGTGTTTAGTCTTTGTGGTAATTGTAATTATCATCCCAGTTTGTTGTCGGATTCACAAAGGACACCAATCAAATGGGTAAATATAATAATAGCAATAATTATAATTTTATTGATCATAATGATGATGATGGTTATAATGTTACTGATGACAAAAATGATGTATTAAAAACAACAATAATAATGATAATAATAACGATAACAATAATAATAATAATAATAATAATAATAATAATAATAATAATAATAATAATAATAGCAACCGTTATGATTTCATACAGATAGATAATATTTACTAAAAATTAAAAAAAAAAATGACATGCAAATTGGATAAATGGATGTTAGCAAGCAAGGAATGGAAGGAGTTGATTAAGAAAGACGTGTAAATAACACTTTCAATATCACAAAAAATGCAAATCACCTGATTCCAATAAACTACCAAATGTTTGGCTAAACCCATTGTCTGGCATGCACAGTGATTTAGAAGTATTGCTCACTGATGTCGAATTATTAAACATGTAGGCTGCCGGGTCCAAGACCCCTGATAGTGCCTACAAAATGTTTACAAAAACTTAGTGCAATAATGACAAAATGACTATTATTGTAGATTTTTTTTTCTCTTCTTCCTTCTTGTTCTTATTATATTGCATTTTAATATTGATTATATACTTAAAATTAATAATAACTTACGGTAAGCCTACCTAGGCCTAGTCTCATGAGAGGGCCTAAAACCTAGGCCTGGGACTTTCGTAAACATCATGTGCATTGTAAAATCAATTTAACACATTTCAATCTTCCTATATTCAAAGCCAATGTTAGTTCTGGTCTCTCTGGTTGTGGAGCAGGAAATCAAGTTGTTCCTCCCCAGTACCGCCTGATTGTATCTCGACGGGAAATCCAGCAATAGCTAAATAATAATCTGTTCCTATCCGAGAAGAAAGGATGTAAAAGACTCTCAAATAAGTGTATAGTCCAACTGCTGTTACAGGAAGACCTTCGACAGGGTTTCACATGATTAGATCATTTAATCAATTGTCATGTATGAAATTAAGTTCTCCAGAAATATGTAACGTTTGCATGACAACGTGGACGACACAATTTACCCTAAACCACACAAATGGATCTACAACAACTAATGATAGCAACATCAACAGAGAAATTTTCCAAGGAACTCTCACCATTCCTATTATGCATTGCCCTGTTTCCGTTACCGGAACGTCTGAATAAGTCAGGCCGTGGATATGAAAAATTATCACCTATCTAATCCATATGAGTGATATTAAACTCTTTGCTAGAAGTGATAATAATCGTTAAGATCTACTAACAATCGTGAAACAAAAAAGAGCAATATCCATCTAAATGAAACAGATCAGAAACCTTGAATAGGATGAGTTGTGCAAGTTCCTAGGTGTCAACGAATTTGATGGTATCAAACACTTGGTAATAAAGGAGAAAATCTGTAAATAAATGTTAGACCAGGGAGTTGTTATAACAACTCCCTGATTATACCTACATGTTCGTGTCGGCGGACGACCTCTTATCCTAGTCGAAATGGCTATATTAATCAGACTTGAAAAGACAAAGAAAAAAATCAATCACTTCCACGACCAAAATACTAAAGCAATAATTTAATGTGCAACTACCCCAGAAAAAAGGGGCAGAAACTGAAGGTTTCTTAATAGCTGCACACTATCAATGTTTCGACGAACGTTAAAAAGCTAAAATAATGAGAGAAGTTACTGCAAGAATTCAGATGATTATCTTATTGCATGTTGTCCGGTCTTAGCTCCAATGGAATACAAGTACGGCATGAGTATATCCATTGGAATGTATGCAGACATTATAACATCAAAGTAAACCGGGAAATTGTGCGTCCACCAACGTCCTGAAGTCACCAGTGCCAGGGATGTGACAATCCTTTGGGATTTTATAATCCATACAGATCGGAACGTCAAAGCCAATAAGCCAAACATTAATTATTAAAGTAGTAAATACAAATAGGCCTATTTGGAACCAATTTATAAATTCAACAACCGATGAGAAGTTAATGTAT
Organism: Anneissia japonica; assembly: GCF_011630105.1. Taxonomy (NCBI): domain Eukaryota; kingdom Metazoa; phylum Echinodermata; class Crinoidea; order Comatulida; family Comatulidae; genus Anneissia; species Anneissia japonica. The sequence goes on along the minus strand of NW_022755229.1, from coordinate 147,644 downwards.
GTTCTTGGCTCTTTTTCACTAAATCTTCCAAAAGAAATTGAAGAAAAATTTGACAAATTTTGTAAAAGGTATGCTACAAGGGCATGGAAAAAGAGAAATGAGATAAAAAAAGAAAACGAACGTTTTTGATTTTAGTCCTGTATTACTTTATGATTTTTGATATACTTTTATATGCTTATGTGTTATCTCGCCTGATATGTGTGCTTCTTGTGTGATAAATGGTGTAGTATAGAGTTCAGTATATACTGTATGTCTTTATGTTTATAATTGTGAGTACGGTACAGTCATGTGACTGGGTATACAGTTGTGTATGGATATATATGTACTTATGTACTGTGTGTGTATTTCA
>NW_022755229.1:144484-146988 GCF_011630105.1 Anneissia japonica | reverse complement strand
AAATAAAATTTGTTTTTGCAGATCGAATTCAAAGTCATCTACTGTGATGTATACTTCCCAAAATCGGAATGTTGACATCGGAGGTAAGGCGTCTTTACCAAATCATCAACACCAGTTAATTTTGTTTCAATCACTTCAATGTATTTCAATTATGTCTGATTACAAGATAATGCTATTTCATAATCTATTTGGCTTAATCAATCGCTGCATATACATAAAATACTTTTTATTGCACTGATTATGATGGACCAATGAAAATAATAAGGACCAGTGATAGTAAAATGCTAATTATAATGACTATATCGATAGAGATAACGACAGTGGCGTAACGCCTATGCACTCTTGTGCGGCGGTCCGCAAGGCTTCCGACTTTTCTAAGGGCTCGAAGGAGCCCGTAACCACATATGGTCCTCGATCTAGCACTCTGGTCTAGTATTAAGGGAATTTACGCCAAGAAACTTTGTAGTTATTAATATTTTGGTTATGATAGAAAATATTCATTTTTTGGTGACTTCACACTCACGTTAGTAAGCATGCATAAGTCATAAAGTAGATACGTCACCTTTTCCTGGTAAGGCAAACTTTCCCGGCGTGCTTTGTTCATTGATAAACAAACACCACTGCTTTGCACATGGATGCCTTGCCCAAGCCAGGGCTACAAGAGCCGCATTGTTGCATTGTATAATACTTAAATAAGGTACCTCTGCAAATGAATTATTCTTAGTTATTTTTTTTTCTTATTTTTAATTTATTTCTTCCGAAAGTGTACTTTCTATCACATATAATTCCACTGTCTTAGTTAGGCCTAGGCCTAGTCTTACGCCTCATCGTCCCCCGCTACACAGTAGATCAGGAGCCCCTCCCCCATACAGTACAGACGTTTGCTAGGTAACAACGTGATTGCACCTTCCTTCCCAGGTGTTCATGTAACATTGACATAATTGTTAGCTAACCAGTTGTGTGTATTTCCGCGCGGTATTACCGCGGCGTACTCATTTTCACAAAGCATTTGCATCCCCTCTAATTAAATTAATCACCGTAATTTAGCTTACACTTATGAATTTAGAGAGCACTTAAAATGGGAAATAATCATTTCACTACCCGACAAACTCCGAACATTATTCATTCATTAGGCCTACATAATAGTTTCACATTGCTGTACTACTCCAACATCACTGGCGCATGGTAACAACCAACTGACTGCAGACCATTTCCGGTCACACATTACTCTCCATAACACAGCACCCCCTAGTTCCGTCACCTCTGGATCAAGAATATGTTAAAAATCAACGAATAATGACATGGTTAATACCTACAAAGTGATAGTGATAATGATGAAGATATTGATCCAGGTAGTTATATTGATAATGATAATAATAATGCGATGGTTTTATTGATGACGACAATAATTCATGAAGTATTCTTCATTTCAATTTCTGATGACTGCTTTCGTTTGTTTGAAAAACACATGGACATTGAGAGAAATCCTATTTGACTGTGAATTTTGTCTACAACCATACATTTTACTTTCCCTTAAAGTTCAAACGAGTGTTGCGATTCAGTCACTGCCACCCATACCTGTAGACAGTTGCATTCCATCCACCTTACAACAGAATAATTACGAACAAGTTGATCAAGTAATCACAGACCTTGACAAGAATGCCGAAGCATACTCGATCCTCCTACTACACAATGATGGCAACGATGATGAGGAAGCCGACGACAGTGGTGGAGCCAGAGGGGGCAGGGGGCTATAGCCCCGCGTCGGGGAAGACGAGTAAATTTTGTCGGGGAATAAACAAATATTTACTTTCATTAAACCATTTTTGTTAACTTTTCATCACAATAATAATAATAATAATAATAATAATAATAATAATAATAAGAATAGGCTAATAATAATAATAATAATAATAATAATCATAGGCTAATAATAATAATAATAGTTCAATGAGACTAATTAAAATTAATTAATTTCATTGATTTTTTATTGTATTTTTGCCTGTGTGAAGTCGAATAAATAAATAAATAATAAATAATAAAAATAAGTTTCGTTCTGTTATGACAAATGCTCATTTGGATAGCCTCATGATGCTTGGAATACATCGTGATCGGGGAAGCAACCTCGACAATGACAGTGTGGTTGACAGATTTCATGCATTTCACTTTCCAGAATGAGGATTTGAAAATAAATTAGATGGTTACATTGCATACTCTTTGTTTCTTGTTTTATTCAAAATGTTTTGGTTTTGGAAGCTGATTTCAACATTAGAAAACATAGCCTACATGAAGTCATTATAGTAGCTCGATGCCTATAAAAGTAATACAAATTTGCCATAATTCGTCAAATATTCGTGGCTTCCTCCCACCTCCGTCGGGCTGGTCCTGGCGCCATCACTGGCCGACAATGATTTTGCAAAGTTGAGGCAGAATGATATTGAAGAGATTATGTATATGTGCGTATGTGTATATAGGTAAGTACATGTATGGGTGTATGTATATAT
>NW_022755229.1:138825-144344 GCF_011630105.1 Anneissia japonica | reverse complement strand
TGTATTTATTAAGTCCTTTATTCGAACACTATATTTACCTTTCTCTGATGATTTATATATATATATATATTATATATATAAATATAATATATATATATATTATATATATATTTATATACATGCCTATATATATGTAGGCCTATATATATAAGCAAATAGATAGATAATATAATTTGAATAATATATATATTTATATATGATAATTAATATGATATTTATGCAACTTCTATATATTATTAGTTAAGTTGATAAGTTTAACTTATCGATGAAGAACAAAAGAGGAGCGTTCAAAATATTCGTAAAATAAAAGTTTTATTTTCGAAGGGCCAATGATAAATATCATTATGTCCACGGCCCTTGTATCTAAAGGTTGAAGTTACAGAATTTATTATTCGTATTTCAAAATTTTTCGTTAAACTGTGTGTTGAGGTTAATAGAGGTTAGCCAAATAGACGAATACGCTTTTTTGCATAACAATAAATTGGCTGGTAATCAATAATGGATATTCATAATAAATTGTTAACAAGCAAAAAATAATAATTAAAAAAAAAAAAAAAAAAAAAAAAAACTATTGTTCAATTACTGTTGAATATCCGAGTCTCATTTTAAGCTGATACCATTAACTGACCGGTTTAAAAATAATGGATTTCAGCTTTAGGCCCTGTCCAAACACGTGTGTGGGTGTGTGTGTGTGCGTGTGTGTGTGTGGTGTGTGTGTGGGGGGGGGGGACAATGTTTGCGACGAAGAGTGCCGGTGTTCCTGACGAGAGCAGAATTGGGCCCGTGGCCAGAGACTGCTCAGAACCTTCGGAACCTTCGAAAGAGGTATAGAAGCGAAGCCCAGTAAGCAGGAAGCTATGACAATTTGTGAATTTCTGAATGTGAATGACGCATTAATAAAATTTCAGACTATTTTTCTCTACCCGACGAAATGTGTTAATTTTATCCCCATGGTGCCCACGGCCCGCCCTTGACGCTACTGCTGGCTATTATATAAAAGGATGTAAGGCCTATATCGAATGGTCTAATGTCGAGTTGCTTTATACTGCTCGCCTAGAACATTTTTATTCTGCTATTTCCATTCTGTAAGTGGCGGGACACCCGCTGTTGAATGCGAATTGAAATTAAATAATAATAAAAAAATAATTATTCTACAATCTAGCCTACATGGCCGATATATGTCATTGACGACCTCCAGTGTAATAGTTTGAGTTACTGTTATTATTATTATTTTTATATATTTATCTCTTTCCATGTTATAAAACCCACATGATCTTCTTATTGCAGTCTATTCTGAGAAATTAGCTTACCATTTAGTTTTGTCGGTGTTTAACGAGCAAGAGAGGGGTTTGAGAATTACAATATACTCTGAAAGAGCACGCATGGACTACACTTTAATAGCAGAGAAACTTTAAGATATTGCAGGCAGTTTATCCACTACAAGTGACTGCACACTAAGTTAATGGTTTCAGTGAAGTAACATTACTTTGAATACGGTTGGTAATGACTAACAGCAAAACAGAATAATTCTAATGGTTTCATTACTACTAAATGATGATAATGCATTAAGAGTATAAAAAACCCTTTAGTTCCTGAAACCTTATAAGGCATACTCACAAAATTCAAAGAACTCAAACGTATAATATATTTCCTGGCTATTGAAAACAATGTTGTTTTCAATAGCTTCAATCAAGCATTACTAGACACAAATACACAGTTCAAAAGCAATGAGACGACCTGTTCATTTGATAACCGAACAGCACTCAGTTAGTAATAAAAAAAAAATACGTATCCGTATACTTCTTTCTCATACTGCAATATTCGTTGAACGTGAATTGGCGTTTTTATGCTTTGTTCCTAGGACCAGGATGCGAGTTAGGAATATAAGATCCTTAGGTCTATTTTTGTTAGGCCTATTGTGTGACCAGTGCGTAGACGATGTCGACGGTTCTTGCGGGTAAGCACAGTAAAGTAATATGGTGTGGGTATTTTCTAAAATACTGCTACCAACACTGTCACTACCACCAGAACCACCACCACCACTACTACTACTACCTATCATCTAATAATATTACGTTAGGGTCTACCACTATACCAATACTACCGTCTACTACCACTACCAGTGGCAGATTCAAGGGGGACCATTTTTATAATTAAATAAAAAGAGAAAAAAAAGGGAAAAATATATTCAAATTCTTGGCTGAGGGTGCCATTTCCGGTAGAATAATTGTAGTATGTTTAAATATGCCCAGTATTGTTCATATCGTTATTATAATTAGTTTTCATTTTATGCCTTTTTAATAATATTATTTAATATTGTTTTTATTAATGCTGGTTTTATTACAGTATTGTAAATGAAAGAAGAGTAACAAGGGCAACGATTTAAAACACTTAAAGTTTGGCATAGTTTGACTTTGTATTCAAATTTCTTTTGGTAATTTTTTTGTAAATATACAGTAAAATTGGGGCCGAGTTAACTTGGGGCCGAGTTGACTACTTGGGGCCGAGTTGACATGGGGCCGAGTTGACTTGGGGCCGAGTTGACTTGGGGCCGAGTTTTACTTGGGGCCAAGTTGACTGGGGCAGAGTTGACCTGTTTCCCCGTTCCGTAACCTATGGATCGCCGGCGTCCCGATATTTGGGTGGAGAAGAAATTTTGATGGGTCCATTTGATGGAAATGGAGAGTCAATTTTTAAACGTCTAGGAGGGGTTAGATGGCATTTGAGTTACAATACTGATTATAAAGTAGGCCTAAATCATTATGTTGATTATGCATGCAGCAAAAATGGTTTATTATTTAAATGTGATGGAGAAGCTTACCAGTGGATAAGACTATTTTCAGGTTATTTCAGGTCAAAGGTTATTAAAAGTCAAACGCTGGAAAACATGATATAATGTAATGGTACATGTAGTTAGCAATCTTTGAATGTCGTTTATGGAATTCAATCGAATAATCTCTAAATTTCAAAATAGTCGTCATCTTATATTTTGCAATAATCATAGTTACGGAAGGTATATTTATGAACTATATTTTCCGACAATGACATAAATATACTCCTCCTAGAACCTTTTACCTTTAACCCCTCCAAGACCTTTAGAAAAAATGACTCTTCCATTGTATTTGTTGTTCGCACGCCTTATAAATCAAACGCTCAAAATATGCTTCTGTCACAAAATGCGCGGTTTGGCCATTTTGTATGGGGTGCCATACGCAGCAAAAGTCCATGTTAAAATCAAAATGTAATTGCAAAATTCAATGTCTGATTTATCAAAACGTAGGCGTAAATTTCTCAAAATGTAGATCTAGTTTCACAAAATGAAGTTCTAATTTTTGAAAACGTAGTTCAAATTTTCCAAAATGTAGTTCTAATTTCTTTAAAACGTAATTCAAATTCAAAACGTATTTCTAACTTGATCAAACGCCCTCTCCAAATTCTATTCCAAAACGTAAATCAAAACCCAGCCTGGTTTGAAATGCATTTTACAACAACACTAGAACATGGACTTTTGCTGCTTATGGCACAGACACACAAAATGTAAATCAAAACTAGTCAGCCAAGCGTGACGTGGGCCTGTTCCATTAAAGATGGGGGAATCATTTTTCGCTGCAGTCCAATGCCGTGAACAACGCTTCCCAGTGCGTCTGCTAATTTTTAATGGTCAGGGTACCTCGATCACGAGCCCTATGCTAGGCATTATATGCAATGTGGGTTAGGATTTGCAACAAGGTCTTGGACTAGGCCTCTATACTATAGTAGGAGGCCTGGTCCTAGTCTAGGCCTATAATATACGGTAGTAAAATTCTGTATAAGTACCGTAGTCATATGATTACAGGTTTATATTGTACCAAGATCGATATTAACGATCGAATTTATTTTTCATTGAAAATAAAAAGAAAACTTTAAATAATTTAACTCAAGGATTTTAAAATATTCCAAACCTGTACGCTTAAAAAAATAAATAAATAAAGTTAACTTAAAACACAAACAACACGATAGGATATAAAGTTTGAGAGAATAATTGGTATACTGTACTGTATTTCTGAAGTGCCATTCGTTTTGGTGTTGCTACAGTCAGGAGTTACAATCGATCCAACAAAGGAAAGCACTATCTATTTCCTTAAATTCCCAAAAAGAGGATGCTATTTAAAATTTGCTGGAGATTGAAAAATTAACTGTGCAAAGCAGATCGATCACAAAATCAGAAGCATGATCTCAAACATCAGAACCCAGCTTTTATTGTTTAAAACTGTCGGGGCCCCATTGAATGAAACTACGGTATTATAGTTTATATTATATTTTTTTTAAAGTACAATGTCGGGGCCGCCCGCGCCTGGGGCCTTGGCGCTCTACTATATTATAGGCCTAGACTAGAACCAGGCCTCCTACTATAGTATAGAGGCCTATAATCCAAGACCTTGTTGCAAATCCCAGCCCACATAAGCCTAGCCTATAATGCAGCAGGGCAGGGCCGTAGGCAGGATTTTCGATGGGGAGTTGCGTTTTACAACCGAAGTGGACCTTACGATGGGCGACTGCCTAGGGGTCCCCCTGAGGGTGGGGCGAATCTTCTGGAAGCTTTGAAAAATTAGCATTTTGAGGGCCTTTTTTAATGGATTTCTAAAATCTATAATTTGTAATATCGCGATTTAAATTTTCATTCATTTGAGTATTGTCTAGGGACCTACAGTAAAAGCAGGAGAAATAGAGGGTGGGGGTGAAGGGAGGAACATGAGACAGAAAGTCAATACTACCTCAGCCCCACCATGATTGGGGCTGAGGTAAGAAAATTTATGATTATGGCACCTCAAAATGCTCGGAAAGGGGACTCTCAGACAAACTTCAATTATGATTTTTCTTTTTTTCTCCATTTTCTTTTATAATTTTAGGGGGCTCTTCTCCCTTGAATCCACCGCTGTGAAATTGTAATTTTTCATGTTCTTTACATCTGTAGGCCTACAGATGACATGGATCAATCTGCAATCACTGGAGCAGATAATTTCAGCACATTATTAAAAATCAACGTGTAAAAGAGCGGGCAAAAAAATGTAATGCATACTATAGCATTTCGCGATAATTAGGAACGATTTTAGTGAAATAATAGGTTTTAAAAGTAAACTTTTTGAAATTGGGTGGTCCAGGGGCAGAGGCCTGGAGGGGGTTTGTGAGAAAAGTGACAAAGTAGCATTTTGAGGGTCTTACATAATAGATTTCTCAAACACATAATTCATGAATATTTCATTAAATTATTAATTTTCGTTAATTTGGGTGTTTTTGGGACCTGAAAAAGTAACGTCATTATGTCCTGTACGTCTGCAGGCCTATAGATAACATTCTTCATATTATATAGATCAATCTGCAATCACCGGAGTCGACCAATTTCAAACAAATTTCATGCCACATTATTAAAAATCAACGGTTAGATACGCTGGCAAATATATAATGCAATGCATGCTATAGCATTTTGTAATAATTAGGAACGATTTTGTGAAATCATAGGTTTTAAAAAGTAGACCTTT
>NW_022755229.1:135912-138676 GCF_011630105.1 Anneissia japonica | reverse complement strand
GTCTATTTCTAGTGTTGTTGTAAAATGCATTTCAAACCAGGCTGGTTTTTTATTTACGTTTTGAAATATAATTTGGAGAGAGCGTTTGATCAAGTCAGACCTACGTTTTGAATTTGAATTACATTTTAAAGAAATTATAACTACATTTGGAAAAATTTGAACTACGTTTTGAAAAATTAGAACTTCATTTTGAAAAACTAGATCTACATTTTGAGAAATTTACGCCTACGTTTTGATAAATCAGACATTGAATTTTGCAATTACATTTTGATTTTAACATGGACTTTTGCTGCGTATGGCACCCCATAGTTTTGGGTCTTATGTCCTACATTCGAAATTAAAAGGAAATTATTACATTTGTGGGGGAAGAGGTCATGTTTTGTTGTTAAATTTGTGGGCGTTATCACATTTGTACGGGCGTTATCACATTAGTATGTGATGATCGTTATTACATTTGTGGGCGCTGTTTATACATTTGTGGGCGCTGGTTGTACATGTGTAGGCATTATTACATTTGTGGCGGTGTGTTGTTACATTTGTGGGCGTTATTACATTTTTGGGCGTTTTCACATTTGTGGGTTCAACAACCCTCCATTTGTGAAAGTCCCTCTCAGGGCCCCTCTATTTATAATTTTTGGATCCGCTTCTGATCACTACCATCTACTACTAATAATAGGCACATTACGCAAGAGGACGAGGAGCCGTCGACAACGGAAATTCGGGGTAAGCGCCCTATTGTTTACTGTGGTCTTCACGCTCTGATGAGCACAGAACCACCGTCCACCCGTTTCCCGTTCTGTTGCGTGAAGTGCCTACTACTACCACCACCACTACTACTACTGCTAGAGCTGCTGCTGCCGTTGCTGCTGCTGCTGCTACTACTACCTACTACTACTACCACCACCACCACCACCACCACCACTACTACTAACACATCACTACAAACTACTACTACTGATGCTGCTGCTCTGCTACAACTATTGCTATTCAATGGCAGACCATAGGGTAAATTGCAGGGTATGCTAATATTGGCTTATCTAGGAAGTGCAAGAGACGGGCACGCCCACGCCCCCTAAAATACTCTCCCATTCCCCAGTTGTGCCCCGCCCACAAGTCATGCTCAAGTAGTTAGATTTCTTCATGATTAAAATGAAGTGATGTGTATTAAAATACTGTCCAAGTATTCCCTTTGGAAAACCGTGTTCAATTTCCAGGAATATGGAGTTACTACATCCTTATTTTTAAGGTAAATTAAGACACATAAAAATATTACAAGTGTAAATGTATATCAGGCCAGAGCTGCCATTTCACCGATGAATTATTTCATCTCAAACCAGCCCCAAATATAGTGTAATATTTTGATATTGAAATGTGAGAATGCTATTTCCAGCAATTCAGGCTGCTCCATCCTTAGGTTTTTTTTGCCTCAATCTTCAGCCATGGTGTGTCTGAGGTACGTGTTAACACGTCTGGCACCTCAGTCAAAATGAACATTTGTTCAAGTTATTATGATTCTCTGTATATTTCATTCTAAAAATACATTAAAAAAATCATACATAAACATTACAAGCTTTACAAATTCTAACAAATTCATAATCCTTTGGCAATACAAATTTAAGTGCAGTCAACTAGGTGAAATTACAGTACAATAAAAAAATAAAAGCGTTAGAAATATTTTTTTTAAACATAAACATATATATATATAATGAAATGAATGATTGACTGATTGATTGATTGATTGATTAATTGATTTATTGACTTATTGATTTATTGATCGAAAAAATTAAATTAGAATAAAATATTTTAAGTCTGTGAATGCAATTTCTGGGATTGTAGTGTTGTTACATCATATATGTTTTTTCGCCATAATAATAATATAAATATAATAATAATAATAATAATAATTAATAATAATAATAATAATAATAATAATAATAATAACATAAACAAAAAATTAACAATTACAATTTTTGTGTTTGCAGTTGCTGCTGTCAGCAGAGGGGCAATATTGGTAAGTTGCCTTAAATTTATGTAAGAATAGTAATAATCTTGTAAGACTAATGATATTATAATTTAATAATGATTAAATACTTATAATAGGATACTTTATTGTGCTGTTTTTTTATTGGCACACTAAGATATTCGAATTTTGTCTCATTCTTTTTACAGTAAATATGCCTTATGTGTATACACATACATAAAAAATTAAGTACTTGCATACGTATTTTTTAACATGAATCGATAAATCCCAAAACGAAAGGGGGTCCGGGTTCCCTCCGGGAAAATTTCGATTTCTAGATGGCGGGAAATGAGCCTTCCCGACTTCTGAAATGTCATTTAATGACTTTTAGGTTCATCAAAATTCAACGTTTTCCCCTCTCGAATTCTTAATGTGTGTATACATACATAAAAAAAATGAGTAGTTGCATACCGATACGTATTCTTGTTTCCATGAATCGATAAATCCCAGAAATAAATATGGGGTCAGTCGAATAGAAGACACCATAGGCCATTTGCATAATAATGAATGATTACATAATAATTTCATAATTATGTGGGTATGAATTTTTATAATGTTGATATATTAATTTGCATATGCGGGCATATTAATTTTCATATTTTGCTGGTATATTAATTTGCATATGCTGGTATATTAATTTGAATATGCTGGTATATTAATTTGCATGTGCTGGTATATTAATTTATATATGGTTGTTTATTAATTTCCATAATGTTGAAATATTAATTTGCATAATGCGGGTGT
>NW_022755229.1:103407-132956 GCF_011630105.1 Anneissia japonica | reverse complement strand
AATCGAAAAACGTCCACAAATTATAACAAAAAAAATGTGACCTTATTCCCAGAATCATTATAAAATGAATCACATAACAGTACAGTATTAAGATTGTATGAATGTACAAATAAGTTACAATAAGAATACTAGAGCGCTGACTCCAGACGTGCAATCTTTTGTACTGCCAGCAACATAACACAACGAACATACACACGTTATATGCACGTTATCGTCTAGGTGAATCTTCCCCTAACTACCAGCCGGTATGTCAGTGTATAGCAATGAAGTCAAAATGCTAGAATGACACACGGTTTAGACAAGTATAATCGTTCCTAGCGCTCTCAGAACTACCCTGAGACGAGTATACTCATCATGATGATCCTTTTATACAGTATACCCCGTCACGGGTTCAGTGGATAGATAGCGTATATATAAAATTATGCTTATACATCTGTATATGTTTTCTGTCGATGCCAAGAATAAAAATGTTGATTAATTTGTTTCAAATGCTTCTAGTTGTTTGAATCAGCTCATTTACAGTCGCTTTTAATCCACTCTTTATATCAAACTTTGCTATTATTCATTTAAAAGCAGAATTGATTTTGAATTTTTATTCGTAATGGTTACGAATTTATACAGTAGTATTTTTCATTTGGGAAAGAATTTGCTTGTTTCTCCAAGTCCTCCACTGGTAATTTTTTGATAGGTCCTATCGCTGTGTTCACGGACATATAGAGATTAACATGATAAAATGCCTTCAACTTAGTCTACTAGGACGTAAGAGAGCAAATTTTTCCGGGGCCTTCGGCCCTTGGACCCCGACCGGGGCCCTGGGCGGCCCCCTGGCCCCCAGCCTGGTTGCTCGCTGCGCTCGCAAAACGCACCCCCCTTTAAACAGTTGGATACGGGCCAGCCCACGACCAACTAACAACCACAACCAGTAACATAGATCTGCTATACCAGCACCCTGAGGACAACCTTTATTTGGGTAAGAAACATTATTCCTATAATTCCCAAGACAGTCAAGCTGCTTATGAGCAACAGAAAAATCATATCAATTAAAAAGGAAATGTTGGAAAAAGAGCAGAAAAAGCAGAAGAAATGACAAACCAAGATACTGTAGTCTAAAGAGCAACACAGGGAGAGTTATCACCGGAATAAATGGAAGAATGGAACCAATCTGTGGTTTAACCTATGATCGATGAAATGTTAGCAAACTTTATGAAAGACTACTAGAAAGAAGATAAAGATCTCATTCGGAAAGTGTCCTCTCGGAAACGCAATATGGCTTTTAGACCCAGGAGAGGAACTGTGGACCAGATCGCTGCCTTAAAACTATTCTTGGAGAAAAGCTGGGAATATGACATTGATCAGCACATCTGCTTTCTAGATCTGGAGAAAGCCTTTGACAGATTCCCAATGGATAGAATGTGGAAGGTGATCGATGAGTTTGGGGTCAGCAGTTCACTATTCAAGGAAATCAAGAGTGTAGTGTTGTTGTGGGTTGACAATAACAATAATAAGACCTGCTAATTATGTTAAAGAACTCTCTGGTTTATTCCAAAACTCCAACTATGTTTCCAACCACGATGTTACATTGATAGTCGCCATGTCTGATCTCCTTGACCTCTATATCTCATAACTATAGATGGCGCTATACTATATTTGAGAATACTACATACTTCTCCATTTGTTTAATCAAAAGATCTCAAAACATCTTTAAAACAAATTAAATTTTAAACATTTAACTCTTTACTCTGATTCAAACAAATCTTTAAGACTCTTTAAAACTTCTCAGTAGTGTCTACACAAAACCATTAAAACGACTTGGGCGCTTCACTACGCGACCACTTCTCGTTTTGATCTCAGAACAAACTCTCCCAGAATTATCAACTGGTTTACTGAGATTTTCAAATCTAACATTGACATTATCATTATCCTTGATTATTTCGTTCTGCAAATTACTAGGTACTCTTTCTATGATCTCAGATTCGCCTCGTTCATTGATAACATCCAAATCACCTTCATTTATCCCATCATTTAAATTACGTTCATTAATCACATCAGTTGAATTGTGTTCATTAATCACATCATCCAAATCACGTTCATTAATTACATCAAAACTCTTGTTCGGAACATGTCTTAAGTGTTTCACATTTCTTTGAATAATTTTACCATTTTCAGAATTAACCAATTCAAATGCATTATCTCCTACTTGTTTCAAAATAACATAGTGTGTTCTAAAGTAAGTTGGATCAAGTTAACTTTGTTTAATACAGTTTGCAACAAACACTAAGTCTCCTATCTTAAAATTATGCACTTCTGCCTGTCGGCGAGTGTTGGCATAAACCTTCATCTTAGATCTGATTATGGTTCTTTAATTCTGCGGAAATATCGGTTTCCTGTCGATATCGCGACAACTTAGTTTTTATGTTTCTGCCAAATAGCAATTCAGCTGGCGCTTTATTCGTAGATCAATGCGGAGTAGATCTGTAAGCCATAAATATCTTTGGTAACTCGCTTTGCCATACTTTACCTTCAGTTTGGCATTTTTGATACATTTCTTAAGGTAGCGATGAAACCGTTCAATTTTCCCATTCGTTTTAGGGTAATAAGGTGAAGCAAGTAGATGTTTAATACCACATGCGTTAAAGTATTTCTCAATTTTGGCACTTATAAACTGTTTTCCATTATCAGTTAAGACCTCATCAGGGTATCCAAATCTTGCGAATACCAATTTGTAAACATTCAATAATAACATTAGAAGTTATCTCTTTTACAATAATTGCCTCAGGGTAGGAAGAGTAGTAATCAGTAATTGTTAAAATAATTATACTCATCTTGAATTGGTCCGACCAAATCCATCCCTAATTTACTCCAAGGTCTACAAGGTAATTCTGAGGTCTGTAATGGTTGATCTTTACGCAGCGCTTGATTAATTTCGCAAGCAGAACAAGTACGAACCATGCTTTCAACATTAGCATCCATTTTCGGCCAATAGTATTTATCGCGCAGCACTTGTTTGGTTCTAACCATTCCTTGATGTGTTTCATGTGCTAAGCTCAAAACACTTTGTCTTAACTTTAAAGGTACTACTATACGATTTCCCCTTAATAACAAAGAATCATAAACAGATAATTCACATTGGTTAACATAATATGGTTTCAGTTCATCTGTTATCAATCTAGGCCACTTTCCTGTCTCCATAATATTAATTACATTTGACAGAATAGGGTCTTTCTTAGTTTCTATTTTAAAATCATCAATAGTCAATGCATCAAGTTCTGAAGTACACAACTGCACAACCTGTCTAATATAGTCCTCTGCAATAGTGTTCGAGTCTGAGCATGTCAATGGAAGGCGTGTCAATGAGTCTGCAATGTTCAGTTTTCCTGGTATGTGCTCAATGTCAAAGTCATATCCTAGCAATCTCCATGACAAACGTTGTATTCTAGCTGGTAGTTGGGAATTAGCCTTTGGACCAAACATCTATATTCATGGTTTATGGTCCACTTTAACCTTGAATTTCTGTCCCCATAAGTAAACATGAAAATGTTCAATTCCCCATACACAACCTAATGCCTCTCTTTCAACTTGTGAATAACGGCGTTCAGTTTCGGTTAATGAGCGGCTAGCATAATCGACTGGTCTGAGTTCACCTTCCGTCTGTTCCTGTAGCAAAATGGCTCCTAAACCAACTGGAGATGCATCTATAATCACAGTAGTTGGTGCATTCCTACAATAGTATGCAAGACAAGGTTCAGTACTAAGACTCACTTTAAGGTCATTAAACGCTTTGTCACATCGCTGATCCCAATTCCATGGTATTTTATCACGTGTTAACTTTCGCAATGGCTCTGTTATATTTGAATAATTCGGATTCCTAGAAATGATCGAAGAAGTTCAACATTCTTTTGTTTGGAAGTGTTCACAACCGCTGCAAATTTGTCAGGATCCGGTTTGACTCCGTCTTGTGTAATCACATGTCCAAGGACTTTGATTTCTTGAGTAAATAATACACATTTGTTTTTGTTCAATTTCAAATCACTTGCTCGACATCTGTTGTAAACCCTCTTTAAACGTTGTTCAAGTTTTGCTGCTGTTGATCTATGAACAATAATATCGTCCATATACCAGACTACACAATCTAAACCACATAATATGTGATCCATAGCTTTTTGGTATGCTTCAGGATCACTGGACAATCCAAATGGAACTTTCAGGGATCTATAGCATCCACGATGAGTAATAAATGTGGTTAAATTTCGAGATTCTTCTGACAGTTCAACTTGCCAAAAACCTTCCCTGACATCCAACTTTGCAAAGTATTTAGATCCTTCAACTGCATTTAAAATACTATCTACGGTTGGTACTGGGTGTCGTTCACGAATCACTGCTTTGTTGACCTGATGTAGATCTACACATAAGCGTATTTCATCAGAACCTTTCTTTTGGAACTAACAAAATATTTGAAACCCAATCAGTTCCTTCTTTAATTTCCTCTATGATTCCCTCTTGTAACATGCGATCAAGTTCTTGATTAGTTGCTTCAATCATACTATATGGAATACGTCTCAATCTCTGAGCTACTGGTAGTACTGTTACTGTGTGTTTATAATTTTTGACTTTTCCTAGTCCACAAAATATGTCATCATTATTCTTCTCTTAGTCGTGACATCCTTTCTGTGTCATCGGCTGTTACTCTATTTACATCTGGAGATAGCTGTATGATACCAAGTTTTAAACTTGCTCTTCTTCCGAGGAAAGCATCTGTGTTTCCTTCAATCACAAACACTTTGTCTTCCAAAACATGGTTGTTCCAAATAATCTGTGTTCGAAAATATCCTAAACAATTCAGTGGATTAGCTTGACCATACACTATAAAAAGTTTACTAGTTTGCTTCAACCTTGGTTGACACTTTGGGTACAATTTCTTGAACCGTTCAGAACTAATTATGTTACGTTCACATCCTGTGTCAACAACCATTCTTATTTTCTGATTGTTCAATTTCACTGTGACTTTGCACTCAGGATCAATACTGTTTACATGTACACTTAAACATGGTTCATCAAAGTCGGTGTCTGGCGATGCATCATGTGCTGTTTTCACATAATGTGTGTTTTCTGAATAATCATCTGAATCTACGTCTGAAGACAAATTTCTGTCCATGACATTTCTAACAGGTTTTCCTCTGGGATTGGCCTTAGCATACGATTTCTTATGCGTATGTGTTTTACCTTTGTTTCCGGATCTTGTGTGAACATATTTCTTCTCACGGCAAACACCTGCTAAATGTCCTTTCTTTTGACAATTATACTCATACTCATCTGGTGAGTGATCACGATGTCCACATCCATAACACGGCTTTGTGTCATCACTAGGTCTAGTTGCTGGTGTGTGATGACGAAACTTTCTAGGGTTTCTATCATGTTGAACACTGTTAACCTTGTTATCAGCATTCATCTGTGCTGCTTCTTTATGGGCAGCTTCATATAAACGTGATATTCTCAAAGCACTGGCTAAAGTTAAATATCGTCTATCTAAAAGTTTTTCTCTCAAATTCTTAGAGAAACAATACCCAATCAACTGATCTCTGATCATTCCATCTTCCATAACACCATAGTCACATGTCTTTGCTAACTGTCTTAAAGCCGTGACGTATTTGTCGATAGTTTCATTGGGTTGCTGAGCCCTCTGCCTCATTGTATGTCTCTCAACAATGACGTTTCAATTTGGTGCGAAATGGGCTTTCAATACGGTTTTAGCTCTAGCATATGTGTCTTTCTCACCTGGCAGATTGGCGAAAATCCGCTGAACTGGTGAACCAATGCAATGCAATAGCGTAGCTCGACGTACAGCGTCGTCCTCTACGTTCACGAGACCACTGGCTGCTTCGTATATTTCATACGAGTCCATCCAGGCTTTAAATTCAGCCCCTACATCGCTGGCATTCAAATTAAATACCGCTGGAGGTTTCAAGAGTCTAAACTCAATCTTCGTTGCCAAATATGTAGTGTTGTTGTGGGTTGACAATAACAATAATAAGACCTGCTAATTATGTTAAAGAACTCTCTGGTTTATTCCAAAACGCGAACTATGTTTCCAATCACGATGTTACATTGATAGTCGCCATGTCTGATCTCCTTGACCACTATATCTCATAACTATAGATGGCGCTATACTATATTTGAGATACTACAAAGAGCACATCGAAATCAAAGCAACACTGCCGTGGGAGGTACAAAATACTTTTCTGTCAACACCGGGTTACGACAAAGAGGTGTCCTCTAACCCCGTCATCCTTTATCTCAAACAGGTCATAGAAAACGTAGAAAGAGAATTACAAAGCAGAATAGTTCGGTTATGCTGACGACATTGCACAGACTGAGGAAAGCATCATTAGACTACAAAGAATCATGAACCAGTGGGACAATGAGGTTTTAGCTATCTAGGCAACAAGCTCTTATCCAACAACTTAATAGAAGAAGTAAACAACAGAATTGCCAAGTTTACAAAAAATATGATTGCATTATACCCCTTTAGGAAAGGAAAATCACAAAGAATGTGAAAGTAGGCATTATATACAACCATCTTGAGACCAGTCCTACTGTATGACAGTGAAACATGGACCCTGACATAAAAATTTAAAGCAAAATCTAGCCACAGAAATCAGAGTACTGCGACTAATCTATGGCGTGATCAGGAGAGACAGAATTATAATGAATGACAAAATCAGAAAGGCACTTGCTACAGAATCTGTGCTTTTATTACATCATTGAGAGAAACCAGGTAAGATGATATGAACATAACGTCAGATACAAGGGAAACTAAAAGATTGTCGATTCTCACCGTCGAAAAAACACCATGGCTGAAAGGCTACTTTTACTGTGCCTTCTTGTACTGTGCAATATTTGCCATTTTCTGCCTTACTGTGTTATTTCACCTACAACCTTCTGCAGCTACCCATTTAATATCACTTACTACAACGTTTTGTGCAATATTTCAACTAGTAAGTGGTCTAAAAGTACGTCAAAATCTTACTCTAGCCCCATATCAGGTGCAACCAAGCAGAACTTACCAGTTTCAGACAGGGCTGGAAGCCGTTGCATGCTATAGTAGGGATCAGGACAACACCGATGGATTGGGCCTAGGTACTGTATGTTAGGACTAGACTTGCTTTTTTACGCAAAGTCACCGTTTATAATTCGCAATACTCTTGTAGCAGCAAAGAAATCACACAGCACGAGAGGTAAGCCGCTTTTATACAACCCTCACTATGCAACCACGACCACATTCCAACCATCGAAATATGGCGATGTCGAACTCAACCCAGGTCCCGGTCCAGCTAACCCCCCAGTCACAATAGATATACACCCGTTAGCTAGGCATCCACCTCAAAAACTTAATGTCTACTACCAAAATGTTCGTAACCTGAAAAATAAATTTGAAACTCTTCACTCCGACATGACCGCACATATATGTTAAATAGAACATACGATATAGCTGCCTTTACTGAGACCTGGCTGAAGGAATTCGTTACCGATTCAGAACTAGAAATACCAAACTTTAATCTATATAGACGTGACAGACCAGGAAATCGCAGAGGAGGGGGAGTTGTCATCTATATATCGATAAATTAAAAAGTCGCAAAATCGAAGACCTCGAAGATGATAGCAACGAACTCATCTGGGTAGAAATCACAGTATCCAGAAATCAACGGATCATAGCTGCTATTTATTACAGATTATGGCAGAGAATCCATTAATAATTTGATTACCACACTTGACAGAGCCATTGAACGTTATCCGGATCATAACCTGCTGGTTATAGGAGACTTTACCTACCAGATATCACTTGCAACGACAATGGTAGTTATTCAGTACCTGCAAACTCCTTCTCAGAACTTTGTTATGAATTACATAATACATGGTCACAATATCTCTCAGTGCAATAAATTTGCAACATGTAACAGTAAAATTCTAGACCTTGTACTGTGCAATAATAATAATATTATCTCTGATATTAGTGCAGGCCAGAATATCTTTAATTCCGATCATAACTCTATTTCAATCTCACTTCAATTTGTAAATATAAATTTAATTAATAATAATAACAAATCTAGATACCTTTATAATTATAGACGAGCCAATTTTGCTAATTTGAATAACACATTTTAAAAATGCCGTGGCATATTCTTGATTTCACATCTGATATTAATGAACGTGTTGGAATGTTTTATGACCTTGTTGATGCGGCTGTTAAAGACCTTGTCCCCAAGTATAAGGCTTACCTTAATTGTATTTCTTCTGACCTTGTCACAAATCCTAAGCGATTTTGGACTTGGATAAAGTGCAAACGGAAAACTACGCCAAATGCAATAATTATATCTGATGGGGATAATGTCGCTGACAGCCCGCAGACAAAAGCCACATTACTTAATAACTGTTTTGTTTCAGCTTTCTCGGACTTCAGGGACTCCGCTATTGCGGAGCACCTGGATCTGCCTGGGCTCAACGTTGATGTCATCAATACCGTCATTTTTCAACAACATGACGTTGAATATCTTCTGAGGTCAATCAGCGTGGATAAGGCAGCTGGAAATGACCCTATAATCAACCATATTCTTAAATTTTGTTCTTCCACTTTATCCTTACCCATTACCAATATTTTTAAACTTTCCATTACATCTGGCACTTTTCCCGACCTATGGAAGACCGCAAATGTCGTCCCAATACATAAAAACGGCTCAAAATTAATAGTCCAAAATTATAGACCTATCTCCCTACTCCCAACCATCTCTAAAATTCTTGAATGGCTTATTAACGCTCATTTTTTATCCCATGTTTCACCTATTATCTTTCAAGAACAACATGGCTTCATGCCCGGTAGATCTTGTGATACAAATCTTGCTACACTTCTGCCTACCGTATATGAAGCCATCGAAACTAAAAATCAATGTGACATAATTTACACTGATTTCAGTAAAGCGTTTGATAAACTGTCCCATAAGTTATTATTATTAAAACTGCATCAATTTGGCATTAGCGGTAACTTACTTTCCTGGTTTAAAAGTTACTTGAGCGAGGTTCCAGAGAGTAATATTTGAAGGTGCTACTTCAAACCCTCTCCCAGTCCTTTTGGGAGTTCCTAAAAGCTCCATTCTAGCCCCCCCCCCCTCTTCTGTTCAACATCTTTGTTAATGAAATACCTAATATTTTCCAAAAGTCCAGCTGTCTTACGTTCGCTGATGACCTCAAGATATATAAAATCATTACCACCATTGAGGACTCCATTGCGCTCCAGATAGATCTGGAAAGACTCGGCAAGTGGGTTTCCGACTGGAAAATATCCCTGAAGTCCGATAAATTCAAAGTCCTGTCTTGCTCTCTTAAGAATACACCTATTACTTAATTGCTTACTCTGTTCAAGGTGAGGTCTTTAAAAGTGTAAATTCCTATCGTGACCTCGGCATTTTTATTGACCGTAAACTGACATTTATTTTACATGTTGACCACATTGTTAAAAAGGCCAATCGATTGCTTGGGCTATGTGGCGCAATTGCATTCAGTATTCCCCACACACAAAACGTGCACTTTACTTATCTCTCATCCAACCATCACTCGATTTTTGTTCAGTTATATATAACTCTCTCTCTCTCTGCTTCCCAAGCTTCCAGAGTAGATCGAATCCATAGAAAATTCTTGCGCTTCATCGGTCCAGCAGCCAATTGGCCTCCTATCATTTCTCTCGACGTCTAGGAGAGCAAGACAGGATTTATACTTTTTGTTGAAATGTCTTAACTCTAAGTTTAAATGTAATCTTGTATCTATGTTTCATTTTAATGTACCTGTTCGTAATCTTCGTTATAAACATTTTCTTCATGTTAAATATTCTCGTGTAAATGTTTGTAAAAATGGTATTTTCCGTAGAATTTCGTCAGCTTATAACGCTTGTCTTTTAAAGAATAATTTTTTGGATATTTTTAACTGTAATTACTCGCAATTTAAAGGTATTATTAATGAACTCGTTTTTAAATTTGTATTGTATATATTTATGCTCTGTTTAATAAAAATTTTATTTAAACCTATTATTGGTGTTTTATACTGTTGGTTGAGAATAATGAATAAAGAATAAAAAAGATCTACAACTAGAAACCGAAGAGAAAACGACTAATCGGGCGCCCTAGAAAAAGATGGGAGGACCAGATTAAAGAGATTACTCAAAGGAAGAGAAAGAAAAATAAAGTCTATTGAACTTGACAGAATAGAGTTGAAGATGCTAATCAAGAGGCTATCAACTAACAGGCCTACAGGCGTAAGGGTGATGGCTGTGTGAGCATTTTCTAATACTAATTATTGCCACTTTGCAAAACTTGTCTATCCCAGTGCTGGCGCCAGGGGGGCGCCAATAACCGAAAGGTCCAGTGATTAATCTCAGATAAGAAAGTATAATACATACTCCAAGTATTGAGATACACGCCATCGTGTTGGAATTCAATATTTTGACATTAATTATGTCATCATCAGGAATGATTCCTGTATGTATTATACTTTCTTAATAATAACAATAATAATAATAATAATAATAATAATAATAATAATAATAATATTAATAACTCAATGAGACTAATTAAAAATAATTTGCGTTCTGTTATGATAAATGCTCATTTAGATAGCCTCATGATGGTTGGAATACATCGTGATAGGTAAAGCAACCTCGACCATGACAGCGTGGTTGACAGATTTAATGCCAAATTTCCAAAATATAGAATTTCACTTTCAAGAATGAGGATTTGAAAATAAATAAGATAGTTACATTGCATACTCTTTTTTCTTGCTTTATTCAAAAGGTTTTGGTTTTGGAAGCTGATTTCAACATTAGAAAGCTTAGTCTACATGAAGTCGTATTATAGTAACTCGATGCCTATAAAATAAGTAATAAAAAATCGCCATAATTCATCAAATACCCGTGGTTTCCAGGGGGCTTCGCCCCTTGGACCCCCACCGGGGGCCCTAGGCGTCCCCCACCCAAGTGAGACTCGATTCGCTCCACTAGCCACGCCCCCCCCCCCCGTCGGGGCATTTAACCCCTACGTCGGGCAGGTCTTGGCGCCACCACTGGTCTATCCTATTGTTTAAAGAAGCGTTTGCTATACGTAGGCTACACTCATTGCTTAACAATGGGCTTAAAGCCTCAAATGAGCTTTCTTGTTTCTGTTGGTAGCTTTGATCAGTAGAGAGAGCCTCCCAAATAAGTAAAAAAATATCCTGTTCAGCTAGACTATGTGCACTATTACAGCGTAGGCCAAAATCTCTTAAATAGACCTTGGTAGTGAAGACAGTGTGAAAATTAATGGATTATAATTGTAACAATATCACTATGACTAGACAAAGTATGTACAGCATGGTCTCCGAAAGTATAAAAACGCACAGTCATATTAAATCAGGCTATTTGAGCACAGTACAGTTATAGGCCGAGACATAAAATGTGTTGTTTGTATAATGTCCCTATAGTAAGTACTGATTCTGACACGTTTAGAAATTCTGGGAGACAAATTACGAGTACTTCAGACACAGTTTTTAACTTACAATTTTACAATTAAAACTTTTTATGGGAAAAAAAAATCACTGTCAATTAACAGACAGTGATCGCATTAATTGCTGTATTCTTTTGCATGACTCATTGGCAGGTAAAATTTTAGGATTTTTTTGTAAAACTGTCTGTAAATCAGTGAAAACTATTTTTTATTTTCACCTATTTTTTTTTTATCGTTTTAAATGAGCTCTTTAATGTTTTAATTGGGTAGACCGCCTTTAATAAACATTACGCCATATAGCCAGAGTATCGATATCGATAGTTTTTGTAATATATGCTTGCTATGTAATTCTAGGCCTACTACTTTTATTCATATTGTATATGAACGATTTTTTTTTGGTGAAAAATGAACAATAAAACAAAAGGCCTACATAGAATATTGTCCGAACATTTTTAAACGTTTCTTTTCCTCCAGAATCAGTAGACTTTCATCATCATCATCATCATCATCATCATCATCAAACAAACAAACAGTCAACACTAAACAAAAGAACCGAGCTATTGTCTAAATGCAGGTACAGCAACAAATACCTACTTAAAAACAATTAACTCATTTGCATTTTCACCTGTCTTAGCATTCATATACTCGCACATATTACAAGAATTACAGATCGACACATACTTGCTATGTAGGTAAGCGAACTATGTATTATCCAAATTCAACAGCTACATTCCGCATTGATTTATTAACAGTCTCGGGGGATGTTGAATTAAACCCCGGGCCTGGTCATGATCGAATTGCAAATAACAGGCTCACTCCTCTCTCAGTTTACTACCAAAATGTACGCAGTTTGAAAAACAAAATGGATATATACAGTTCTGAACTCTATATAAATATGCAAATGAATCATTTTGGAATTGTAGCTCTGTGTGAAACGTGGCTCAATAACACAGTATTTGACCTGTCTCTTATACACATCTAGATGTGTATAAGAGACAGGTTAATAGGCAAATGGGATAAACCCAGAAACGACATGTCGCATAATGTAAATAATAATATATAATTTAAACATAACAGAAGAGAAATATCTGATCAGAAATGAAAAAAAAAAATTTTGCCTCTACCGGTGGTGGCGACGACGACGACGACAACAACAATAAGATGATATTGTAATGAAAATACTAACTAATCAATTTTTATTAGGAAATTGTTGGTACCGCATGGTCAATAACAATACGGCTGGCTCGGGTGCATGTCAATCTGATTTCAATAAATGTTCTGATAACTCTAGTAAGTTTTTCAAAATTTATTTTTGTACTATCACGTTATTAGTTTAGCTCCTCAATTGACTGACTTACTGGTGATCTTTGAATAATGACCAATAGCATTTACTCACAATTTTTTTAAAAAGAAATAATGTTTTGATTTAAATTGTATTATTTTTGTCTGATACTGATATTACCATTGCCGTTACCCTTATCATCATCACCATCATTTTAATTATCATTATCACAATATTTATTATTATTATTATTATTAGTGTTTTTTTTATTATTTATGTATTATTATTAATATTATGTTGATGTTGTTTTTCAGTAATAGGTAGAGCAATACACACCAAGCAATACAATTAAATATCGAATAATTTTTTTAAAAATGTTTAGTGAATTGTACGTGTTGTAACAATTGTACGGAAGATATGGGCCAATGCTTGAATGAAAGATATAGTACAGCCATGCCTGGTAAGTAGGTACAGTACCGGTATCCATTTAAAGAGCGGTCGATGTCCTCTTGAAGATTCATTGAGCAATACGTATTCATGCGATTTATAGAATAATAATAATGGTCATATACTGTATGTTGAAACTTGCGGTACACCACGTGGGTAGTTCTGAAAAGAACTTGTAGTTGAGAAAGTCTCTACGTACGATTGAGATGCTTCAATCGTCTTTAGGAGAATACTATCTGCAGAAATTCCAAACAGATAAATACTTACATGTTGGGTAGAGAGGCTGGTTGTGATTGGATGGACAAACTGACCAATTAGAAGACTGCTAGTGAAAGGCTAAAACAAAAGCCGTTGTCCACTGAGACAAAGGTTGGGAACGCCCAAACAAACGCATGGTTCCAGTGGCGGGAAAGGGTGGGAATGACCAAAATAAATGCATAGTTCCAGAGTGGCGGGAAAAGGGATGAGAACGACCAAAAACAAAGGCATAGTTCCAGTAAGGCGGAAAAAGAAGAAAAGTTGGGGCTGCTTAGAGCTGACTGTGGGAGTGCATGACTACGGACGATTTTTGTTGTTTCCCTCTCCTTGTATGGCCTTGGTGTTCCTTGAGCCTAGTACTGAAATCTCGTCCTGTTTCACCAATGTAAACCTTCCCACATTCGCACGGGATGCGATAAATTCCTGACTGACTCTGTGCTGGTGGTTTATCCTTGTATTAAGGTAAACATACAGAGTTTCTCGATTCCGCATTATCTTGCCTATTGCCGGGTTTGGGTGTAGCAATGTCTCTCGTGTGATAACACTTCAGTTTTAGGGCTTCCTTAACATGTTGCACTTCTTTCTGGATGAAGTTGTGGTCGCTGATGTAATGTGCTCTTCTGATGAGTGTGTTACAATCTCCCTTCTTGGTGGACGGATGGTGAAACGAGCGTTTGTTTAGATATCTGTCGGTGTGTGTTGGTTTTCGATAGACTGCATGTGACAAAACGTCTCTATCTGGTTACCAAAACATCAAGAAAAGGTAAAGAGCGATTGTGTTCCTCCTCCATGGTAAACGTGATTGTGCTGAGAATTCAGGTGATCTAGAAAACCATCTAAATACACCTTACTGTGTTGCCAAATGATGAATGTGTCATCGACGTATCGCAGCCAGAGATCAGATCTGTTCATTCCTGAAAAGTGTGATCCTCTTCTAGACGGTGTTTGGCTATATAGACAAGCCTCCTTGACCGGTACGTTTGTGAATACTGATTTGATGTCGAAAGCTAACAAGTGTCTGTAGATTCAAGGTAAACATCCCGGATGGTCTTCACAAAGTGTTGAGAGTTGGCTACATGATGACCAGTGTTGCATACCAGTGGATACGGTATCCTGACAAGATACTTGACGAGAGGGTAGGTTCGTGATCCTAAACGATGGGCCGCCGTAGTGGAATGTCCGCTTTATGAATTTTCGGTTGTCCGAGTAGTCTCGGGCATATGGATGCTGAAGGTCGGATTTGATGATGGTACAGTGGCTTCAAGAGTCCCTTTGGAAAATACCACAGTGTGAACACACTGTGTTCACATAGAGTCCTCACAGTACACACTTTGTTCACATAGAGTCCACACAGTGAACGCTGTGTTAACTCTGTGTTTTTGAATTACATACAGTGAACACTGTGTTAATTTACGGGATACACAGTGTGAAAAGAAATCACAGTGTGTTTCTACAGTAAGCACACAGTGAACACAGTGTGATTTTAAGGAATATACAGAGTAGAAGAAATCACAGTGTGTTTAAACAGACACACTGTGAACACAGTGTGGTTCAGTGTGTTATGTAGTGAAACACATTGATCAACTTACATATATAGTTATATAGTAATATTTATATTTTATAGGCCTATATTATAGTTACCTCGCAGTTTACACAGTATTAACAGGAAGATGTAAAAAAATAGTTTTTCAGTACATCTACCTGGTATTACTAGGATAAAATCGTATTATCACCACAGTGATCACAGTCTTGCCAATATGCTTTGTGAAATCCCAGGGGGGTCATGGTGGAAATGTTGGAAAATCAGGTCACATGCAGCTCGTCCTGCCCGATCATTGGTTGCACCAGGATGGTGTGAGGAAGAAGGAAGATCATATTTGAAATTCAAGCGGGGATTCATTGTTTCATCGTCGATTACAGCAAGCGTTGTGTTAAATTTGATTCGTTAAATTAATTTCGCAAAACGAAAATGTGCATGGGTTCTACTCAACTGGACGGGGACAAATGAGACAAGTATCCTGGAAGATTCAATGGTCCCAGAGTTAAAATAAGGTTCGAGGACAACTGAGGTGGAGAATATGGAGACCCAAAGTTAACAAGAACCCTCCAAGAAAAATGTCTGAATGGCGTACTGTATTCAAGTGTTGTCGATTCTATTCATATAGGTAATTCGAAATTGCATTTTTCTTATTATTTATACACTTTTAATAAATTCATTTTAGCTAGGTTGTCCATAGGCCTGCTGCTGGTACTAACAATCAGTGTTCCAATCCATAACCCACCCACTACTTAAATAAACAGAAAAATAAACTCGAACTAGTAGACCTTCTAAGTTAGGCTACGACCGTTTGACCTAGGTCTAGGCTTGACCTCCTAAATGGTCTGGTTGAAACGGCCGTTAACTCGGCTGTGGAATTAATGGTTATGACGGGCAATTACGCTTTTTAATTCGTTTTTATTTATTTATTATTATTTTTTTTTTAATTCAATCTTTTGGTATGTAACATAGGTCTAAATGTATAAAAACAAAAACCCAAAATGTTATCTTCATTTGGTAAGAATTGAAATATATTTACACCAACAATTAAAGTTGTTTTAGGCTGGATTAGCCTTCCTAAAACAGTACTACTAGCCTATTCCTAGTAATATAGCATAAATGCCTACTGAACATTAGCTAGCACTGTACATTCTATGTATGCCTTGCTATATTAATTGCATTTTTAGCGTTAAATGTCTGGCCTGGGTCGAAATTACTCGACATCTGGCCAGCTTGATTTTCGTGTGATTAATTTTCTTGATCGTTAGTTTTATTTGTTTGGTTTACAAACTATGTATATAATAAATCTACTTGCAAATTAGGGTTTGTTTTAAAATACTCTGTTTGATTTAAATAAGAAGTTAAAAATGTATAAATTAAAAATCAGTTACCATGTATTTTTGGCTGCCAAAATACATTGTATTTAAAAGACTAGGTATACAGAGCATTTATTTACTAATTTAAGAACTTTCTTTATTTTCAGGTTGCACTAGATACATTTTGTCTCAAAGGACTATTTTGCATCTTTAAAAAGTCAACATGCAAGTAGACTGGTATATAATATACAGTATCTGCAATAGTTGGTAAGTTAATTTTCTATTTATTTTTTTGAGATTTAAATAATCCATATGTGTTTTAATTTAAGACAACAGCAAATGTATTACAGTAACTAAATTGCATTATAGTAAATTGTCTGCTTTACGACCGCTGATTTTAGAATGACTTAATATTACCATGTTGAATTACTAAAAATACAAGCAATGTACTATTCAACAATTGTAAACAAAATTTGACATTTGCCCCAAGACCATTAAAATTTTATGTATACCTCATTGCTCCACGATTCAATTACAGTAAGTAAATTAATGTTTCATATCTACACATTAAACATTAGAATACAGTATTGTCAGCAATAATGAAACCTACAGTCCCACATTAACACCATTAAAATAATGAAGCATTATGTTGCGTGATACTTGCTATTACATGTCACTACTCAAGTTTGTGCTGTCATGCTGACATGAGTCTCATGGTGTACTCCGGGTTTAGCAATTAAAGTTCACAATTTATGAATCTAATTGTCTTTCGAACATGTCAATTTCAAAATTATTACTGCATATACAGTATTCTACTCGAACCTAGAAATTTATAAGAACAATGTAATGCTTACTTAGATAGATAGTCCTACTTTTCATATTTTCGAAGTTTTGTGACAATATTTTTTTATATAATTTCAGATAACCCAGATATCCAGTCAGCAGCTGTAAAAACCAAGATGATTAAAATATGTAAAGATACAAGGCGCTCCATATCAAAGGGAATGGATACAGCAGCTAATGTTTAACAACAGGCGCTTAAAGTGCAGTAATTTTTAAATTTTAAATTGTAATGGTAATTATCTTTGCTAAAGGTAACTTAGCAAAGTGTTGTAATCAAATTTTTTTTAAAAAGTTTATTTCATATCCTACAGATGAGCTGCAGCATGCTTTACCATCTAAGTAACTGTTCGTCTATATGCAATAAAAAGAATTTAAACAATTGTAAACTCATTGCTACATTAACTTAACAACTATTAAAATCCTTGACTAATTTAAGCAAAACAATACCTTTAGTGTGAAGCAGTTACTGTATACATTTGACTAATGTATGTTTTTAACTTATGTTATATGTTATAACACATACATAATTTTAATTTTTTTAGTTTAATAAATGTTTATTTTATCAATTTTAAAACTGTTAATATTTTATTTTTGTTGTACCTTGCAGGATGAAGGTGAGAACTTTGAGATTGTGCATGTGATGGTTTTACTGCGTGGTGACACTGAATCTCTTTAGAACAAACATTTTAGTGTAAACTTCACCAATAACACATAGTCAATAATATTATGTGTTAACACTGTGTTTACTGTATGTTGGCAAGATATGACAACAATGTGTTTAGTGTGAAAACCTCACCAATTTCACATAGTCAACAGAGTAAACACACTGTGTTTTTTGTGGGGTGACACTATGTTTACTCTATAGTGACACTGTGTTTAGTAACAATATGGAGATAGTTTGTGTATTGTGAGGTACACTATGGGAACAGTGTGTGAACACTGTGTTTACTGAATGTTAGCAATTTGTGACAACAATGTGTTTACTGTGTTTCACACTGTGAAAACCTCACCAATTTCACATAGTCCACAGAGTGAACACATTGTAAACACACTGTATTTATTGTGTGGTGACACTATGGAAACACTATGTTCACTGTGTGGGGACAGTGTGTTAATTGTGTGGCTACACTGTGGGGACAGTGTGTTTACTGTGTGGGAACAATGTGATTATTGTGTGGTGACACTATGTTTATGTTTGGTGTCACTATGGAAACACTATGTTTATTGTGTGCGGACAGTGTGTTAATTGTGTGGCTACACTATGGCGACATTGTGTTTATTGTGAGGGGACTGTGTGTAAACACTGTGTTTCACACAGTTCACAGTGTGAAAACCTCACCAATTTCATATAGTCAAGGAGTTATTCACACAGTGTACACACTGTAAACACACTGTGAACACACAGTGCACACACTGTGGTGCAGTATGTGTACACTATGTGAACACATAGTTTTTCACACTGTGTCCACTGTGTTGTATTTTCCAAAGGGGTGCCTCCAAACGATGTAGTTCGAGTAACTTGATTGCAATCCTCCTTTCGGTGGCTTTAGTCGGGTCTTTCTTGATCCTCCTATACATAGGGGCGTTCAAGATATGCAAGATTTTCTCGTTGTACTGAGCGGCATTCATGATGACCGTTGCATTGCCCTTGTCCGCTGGTAAAATATGGATAGTAGGGTCAGCACGAAGACTTTTCAATGCGTTTCGTTCATCCTTGGTGATGTTGGATTTCGGCCTAATGTTCTTGCGAAGCAGTTGAGAAATCTGCATATACGGTCAGTTTATCCATCCAATCACCAACCAGCCCCAACATATAAGTATTTCTCTATTTAGAATTTCTGCAGATATTATTTCCCTGAAGACGATTGAAGCATCTCAATCGAAACGTCTAGACTTTCTCAACTACAACAGTTCATTTCAGAACTACCTACGTGGTGTACCGCAAGCTTCAAAATATATGTTATTACTTCGCCATGCAAACCTTCAAACAATACTATTAATGGTCATAATAGCGTCAGTGACCCAGTTGCCTAAAAAAGAGGTTGCTATTGGAGCTTGTCAATTAGTTGTTCAATTTGCTTAGAAAAACACATTTTCATGTACAGTATAATTATTTCCCTATTCTTGAATTGAATTTGTATTATTGTGTTTGTCAATACTATGACCAAATATAGAAATGTGTATAAGAGACAGGGCCTTGCCCCCACCCCCATCCCTCAGGGAGAAAAACCACAATTCGTCGGGGAAAAAAAGAAAATAAAAAAAATATATGTACTTTGTACATAACAATATACTCTAAAATCGATTAAATAATCCCGACCACGTCCGACCACGCCGACGTTTTCTCATCGGGGACATCACACCCCCTCCCCCGTTGTAGACCTTGAACCCTCCGTCGGGGAAATCCTGGCGCCGCCACTGATGTGGTCTATTGTAGCTTGTAGTAGGCCTACAATAACTTTCCTCTCCCCTATATGGTTCCTTTCGTGTGTGAGATACCAAATAAACACTGGTACCAACTGTTACCATCTGTCTAGGGGTAGTATTGACTTGAACACCAGGGTAACCTCCTACTCGTCTCGAAAGATGTACTGGGTTCTTTATAGTGCACATGAGCCAATTATGTTACACTTGGCCTATGGTCCTTACCCAAGAAGACTAAGTGTTCCACGTATCACCGTAACCTTAAGAGAGTGTGCCGCTCGAACCAGCGCCGATATTTTGGCTGTAGGTTGCGGCGCCTCTGCCTTAATCGCTTGGCTTTTTGACTCGACAATAGAACCCGGGTTTGATAGCCAGTTTTGGCAATTTTAAGAGGCGAATCCAGAAAAGAATCTGGGTAGGGGCCATGTGAGGTGAAAAGCCCAGAGCGGGGGTGAGGTGGTTTTTAATATTTTGTCTAAAAATGCTTAGCCCCCGTAGCCAGGATCCGTCATTGTATTCTGTTCACTCGCCAATTCTTCTTTAACTTCCAAAACATATATAATTTTATATATGCCCATATTTTAGTCTTCACCAATTAAATCAAAGTCTGGACCTTTTTTGATTCTGTACACTTCCGGACCACGAAAGCGTTGTGGAGAATCCAAGCACCAGTAGAATCCGAAGCGATTTAATTTTATTGTGTCAGACGTCGTCATTGTAACTGCACTTTTAAATATCGCATGTGATAGACGGTCAGCTAGAGATCAATAAAATACACCGTATATTTTAGCAAACTCGATTTCAATCAAGATACTTGAAAACATTATTTTGATTTTAAGGCTTGTTGAAGAAACCTAGAAACATCATCACAGTGTTGTCTATATTGACTATGGCAGGATTGTCAGCAATAGCTGACAGCGTGGACAAATAAAAAATAAGGAAGGAATGCTCTAGCCTGCTACTAGGATGGTAGGTAGGCCTAGGCTTAAATTATAAACATTAGTTTTCTAAAAATTAGACAGTTCAAATATGGAATTGAGTTTTTCAGAGTCAGACAGAAAAATCTAGTATCAGCAGCCATGGAGACAATAAAAATATTTAGAAGAGGTGGACCAGATTGCCAATCCAATAGCAAAATTAATCAAATACTATGTGGCTCTCCAGCCCCATCCAAGAAGGTATAAAACTATACCTCCTTGCCCCATTTAACAAAATAAAATAAACACAAATAATTAGTTATGTGTACATAAAGTTTACCATATATAATATACAGAATTACCATAAAATATTGTGTGGCAGCTAGTGTGGAGGAATTTTATATGATTAAGATGTCTGTTATTTTAATTATATTATTTATATTAAGGCCATACTTTTTTAATATGCATTTAGCCACTCAATCCCTCCAAGGTATTTAAACCTGTTTTAGATCCACACTAATTAAGCCCAGCATTAACATATTTAATCAATTTTATTCATTAAAGTCATTAAAGTTCTTTGGATGGTTCTATATTTTAGATAATATTGTACATAATCTCAATTATTTTTTAAATTTTCATATACTAGTACCTACATTCTGTCTTTTCAATATTTTCTTATGGATGGTTATTAATAATGTAATAATATATTTATTATCATTTAGTTTTCAGATGAAACAGAAGACCATTTATTTTGAAGTCTGTGGCTGAAGAATCAAGTAGGAAAAGTACTAATATACCAATGTACTAATAATTAGGTATTGTTTTTGCCCTAAACTCTAATACCTAGATTTTTTAAATGCATTTTTGTTAAAAAAATGAATCTCTTGTGACATCAGGATGAATAAAAAAAATCCCATCCCAAAAACCTCAATGTTGCTTAACCGAAATTCAAACGTGGATGTCTATGCTTAAACAGAATCCCTTATTTTTCTGTTCAGGCACCCCTTCTCTGGACTTGGTTAACCCATTTCTGTCAACGAGTCTGCAAATTTAGTTCTATTTAAGAAGAATCTCAAAATTCTGTTATTTTTTAAAGCTTTTTAGTCTGGTTTAATTTTCACTTTGATGACTTTTTAAATTGGCACATTAAAAATGTCTGATTTAATATTCTTCTTATTATATTATTATTATTATTATCATTATTATTTACTACATTATTCACTAAATTTATTACATGAAAACAATGTATTTTTTAAAAGAAATGTATGCAGAAAATAATCTATGTCCTTTAACAAATTATGTTAGAATAATATTAAGCTCCCTGATTCTTATCTTTACTCTGAATTTTTAAGCCTTATAACTGTATATGAAAATTGAAAGGGTTTTTTTTTCTTTTACAGATGGATTATCAAATATCCTGCACTGGAAGAGAATACATGCAGCAAGTGAATAATATTACATACATAATTTTCTTGAGGAGTTTACCAATAAAAATATAATTTAAATAGTTTTCTATGCTGTTGATTTACATTTTCTTAGTATTAACAAAATGCACAATTCCATAACCAGCTAGAATCAGTGCTTTGTTAAAAAATTTTTTTTTTATTAATTCGGGGATAACATTGCAAAGTGGTAGCCAATTGGCTTGAAATGTTTGCATTACACAAAACAGACGTACCGTAACTCTTAAATAACAGAAATAGACTGTCTGTCAAGAATAAAAATATATATGCTGTACAAACCTGATACACAAATTACTGTATAGATTAAACATGTATTGTTCACTGAAAATTGAGAAAAAAGATCATTTATTAAATATACTCGTTTCTATGTTGTTAATTTATTTTTATTTATTATAAGATAATTCCAAAAA
The DNA here is from genome assembly GCF_011630105.1 of Anneissia japonica. Lineage (NCBI taxonomy): Eukaryota > Metazoa > Echinodermata > Crinoidea > Comatulida > Comatulidae > Anneissia > Anneissia japonica. The sequence goes on along the minus strand of NW_022755229.1, from coordinate 110,540 downwards.
TGATTGTTAGGATTTTTGAGTATTTTGAATGGGACAATACAAAAAATTATCAATAAGTTAATTACTGAAATATAAATAACCATTAAAAATATGATATAAATACTGTATAAAAATTATAAACAGTACATACATCAATAAAGCTTACAAACCAGATTATTTATTATTATTATTATTATTATTATTATTATTATTATTATTATTGTTGTTGTTATTATTATTATTATTACAATGAATTGAAAAGGATAGAGGGTGTGTTTAAGATTTATTAAAAATATTCAAACTCTAGAACATAAGTATAAAATAAGAGAGAGCAATTAATAGTAATAATAGAGGTTGTACTGTATAAACATTGTTCTATCTTATGGTTCAATGTTGCATGAATGAAAGCATCCAGAAATAAAAATTGTCCAAGTTTTGATCCACTATACCTCTTGTGACTAATCATTGTTTTTCTCCTTTCGAAGATGAAAGAATAAAGGTTATAAATGTTGGAAAATTGCCTGCCTCTCCTTATTTGTTTTTGCCATACATGTCATGGTCATACCAATACATTTTAATAAACATAAATTTGAAACTCAACTGAATATAATGTACTTAGTCAGGGAAGATCAATAAGTGGTACTAAAACATTTGAAAACTTTAATTTTAATTATTACTCAATATAAACTTTTCTTTTTAAGTTGTAAAAGTACTGTATTAATACTACATTTAAAGTGTGTAAATATCTTGTAATCATGTAAGCATGAACTTTCCACCATGGTATAATTAAGAAATAACAGCTGTATATTTAAAATAATGCTACTGTACATGATGTTTTATGGAAAACTTGGTATAAATTATAAGCATCATCAGAAGGATATGGAATAACAGTCATACAATAATCAACCTTTTGCAAAAATAAACTACTGGTTATACTGGGTATTTAAAGAGAAAACCATTGGAAAAGTAAAGCAGATAGAACATGTTTATGGTACTAATAGTTTTGCAATTGTCAAAAAGTCGGCCTAGGCCTAAATCCTTAAAAAATCGCTATTTCGGTTACAGAGGACATGCCGTTTTACCGAGAGCTCTGTTTACTTCATTTCACCTTTGAAACGGTCATGCGCAATTGAATACTAAAAAATAAATTGCCGCGTCGTGTTATCGTAACAAATTTACTTTTAGTACGCGGACGGATCTCCGCGTTGTCTTCACGCTCCATTGGGTCGTCGTAGAACTTGACCGCGTCTTTCGTAAGCTCCCTAGTATACATTCTGTGTACGCAAAGTATAAACCTCGTCAATTCCGCCTTAGTCAATATAGATATTCAACACTGTATAAATACAGTCTTTCATTTTTTAAGGGGATACTTTCTTTAAATCCCTGTCCAGACTATCAAAATTTATTTGACAAAAATACGTGGAAAATGCCTAAATATGCCCATGATGTCTTCGCATGACGACCATATAGGCACACAATGACAGTTTGTTTTGTTTTGGTCAAAGGAATGTTATAGGCTTGACAGAGCTAAATGAATAAAAACACAACTTCATATCCTATGGCTCATAATGGTCAACGCATGAAAAGTGCATTAATACGTAAAGTGGAATGCGCAATCTGTAATGCATCATGTTTTATTATTGCACTGTTGTGGTGGTGTCGTCTTGTATGGTCATCGTGGTGATAGCCATTCTCATCACAGCTTGTTATTGGATTCACAAAAAACACAAAGGAAATGGGTAAACATACTACTGCTATTACTACTACTGCTTTCTTTTTTGTCGTGATACTGATTGTTTTTTTTTTTTTCCTGTGTCAATCCATTTTCTCTGTGTTTAGGTTTTCTCGCTAGTTGCATTTTAATAATTTCGTATATTTGTAGATTTTGTAAATCTGCTCGCAATTCAGTTATGTTTTACTGCTTTGATAATAAACCCAAAATGAATGAAACATGTCTCATCAACACGCACATTTGTGTACGTTCACGCTGCAGTTTTGCTGGATCTTTGCAACAATATCCAAGTGGTGAACCTTATTTAGAAGTATGTTACATGATACACGCACTACTAAGTACCTGTCTCTTATACACATCTAGATGTGTATAAGAGACAGGTCTTGCAATAATACAATAACAAAGAAAGCAACCAAAACAATACAAACACACCAGAACAAAAACAACAAATACATATATGTATATATGTGTGTATATATATGTATATATATATATATATATATATATATATATATTGACGATCATTGTGATAATAAGTGTTATAAAAATAATGATGCTGATGATGATGGTGATAATCATAATGAATAATATTGACGAAGATAATTATGATAACATTTTTGTAGATTAATTGCGTTGATTTTATGTCTCTAATCACTTCAAATAAAATATATATTTTGTTTATTAGTTAACTGTTTATTTCTGTACACATTTTTTTTCTTTAAAGATGAAACGTGTGCTGCAACGCAACATTTGCCACCCGCACCAGTAGATAATAACTATATTCCATCCACATCACAACAACATACTTACGAACAAATTGATCCAGAATACAGAGACTTCCAACTAGCCAAGCAATCCGCAGGGGTAGCATACACGACCCTTCAACTAAACAATGATTCAATACATAATTGCAACTTCCCAGCAACTACAGATATTAGTGAAACTACCAATCTGAAAACAGGTAAAAGTGTCTCAAAGGATAAACCTACACCTGCGTATTATACTTTGCAGAGAGATGAAAATAGTGACGTCACTGAAACGGCACACACAACTGATGCCAACGATGATGGGGAAGCCGATAATTATGCGATATTGAGGCAAAGTGATACTGAAGAAGAAGCATACAGTAAATTAAATCACAACGTGCGCAAAAGTGTTCCGGATGACCATGACATAACTGAGGGCTACAGCAAGCTGATCCTCACCCCTGTGTTCGATGAAGAGTCTGAAGACTATTCCCATCTTAACAGGACATCTTTAAACTTGGATGAAAGCGTCCAGGATCCCGGCTACTGTAAACTAAACCTTTCTAAAGACGAACCAGCTGAAAGTACAGCTAAGTCGGATGTTGGTTATGAAGAAACTTTACCAGGCGATGTTAAACCTAAATATGTAACTCCTGGAGGTTCGGAACAATTAAAAGACGAAATTGAAATAGCAAACAACCAGGTTGAAAAAGCCAACAACCGGGTTGAAAAAGCTAACATAAATAATGGATACGAAGAAGCAATTATTAATAACTAATTTCAACCAGAAAGTAAATCTAGCAAATCGGAATAATGGATGCGAAGATTTTTAGAAGTTCAGTTTAGCCAGAAGGCAATACCAATTCGGGAAGAGCCAATGGCGAAAATAGATAAGAAGCAATTAAAAAAAATCTCGACGTACATTTTGGTTTATAAAACAAATAGCAAGTGTCAAATTAATAAAATATATACATACTTATCCTCGTACGCTTCCATGCCATTTCGGCCGCCTTACAAGTTAGTCCTTCTTGTCATGGCTGGCCAAGGCCTAGCGAATGTCTGTGAGCGGTGATCATCTTTGAGAAGAAAGAAATTAGAAAACAGTAATAATAAGGATTCCCTATTCGGGAGTGGAGGGATGGGGAGGGGAATTTGATTAAACTGGGGGATAATGGTTCAATACAAATTTAGGCTCAGTGAGGAGGCTAGGGTGGATTGGAAAATTTACAAGGCTGGGCCCTGTGGGAGAACCGTAAATTTCCTACTGAACAATTTCCCCAGTAAAAACAAAAAAAAAGTACATAATCTGTCTCTAGTGGTAGATTTTCGTAGATTCATTTGCGACATGATGGTTCACATCACCTTCATTGTACAACTGTTTTGCGAAAAATATATTTGTTGTCTCGTAATTGGCCCAACAAACCCTTTATTTTTTTCTGTCCGCAGTGTTAGCGGGAGATTATAAGCTATGCTCAATATAGAATATCGATTGTTGTGGTATATGAGAAATTGTGACTTGGTGATAATTCGTTTTATTCTTTATGCAAACTTGATTTATAGAGGGTGACTCTTCCAACTGGACCAAGAAGGCCAGCTGATGTGGTGTCCTCTTTTAAAATATAAAACGCATCAGAAAAAAATATGTTGGATTAGTTGGATAAATAATTAGATATATAATAAATCAAGAATAGGCTGATAAACAAATAGGCTTAACTGTATGTATAATTCAATATCTTTATTTAATCATATACTCAGCAGAGAAACTGTAAAGAAATAGGCAAACCGTATTTACTTGAATGAACGTCTTACCTTGAATAAACGCCCACACGAATAAACTACTCAGAGCCTCATTTCGAATAAACACGTCCATCGAATAAACGCCCTATAAATAAATGTAACCAAATCAATGGAAGCAAATACCATTCTCAACATATTCAGATGTTCTAGTCTTTATGATCACGCAGTAACACATTTTGACAGTAATTGTGTGTTGTAGTTCCACATTTGCAGTGAAATTTAGTGACGGTTATATTGAATCAATTTTACAAAAAAAAAAAAAAAAAATAAACGCCTTTCTCAAATAGATTCCTCCATCGATTAAACGCTCCCTCAAAAACACTTCTCAACAATAAACGCCAATGTGGCGTTTATTCGAATAAGTACGGTTTCTGCAATTATTATTCCTCTGTTACTTCTGAGTAGCTATTATCTCAATAGGAAAGCAGCTTTGAATAAAATTAAGACTTTACAATTACAGTAGACCTATTATAGGTTATATAGAAGAATGCAGCCAAATTCTATAAATACTTTGACAGATGTATATAAATTATAAATAAAAGCGAAGAAATAGTTTATATAGGCTATAAGTAGGCATATTCACTTGGCATACAAACTGATAATTGTTTCAACTGCTACTTTACTAATTATTGATGACTGATAATATGTTGATGTACACCTTGATTGTATGCACTAGATTAAGATTCAGACTTCATTTAAATCCCATTGGAGCGAGAAAGTGGCCGAGTGGTAAGGCTGAGGCATCTTAACATATCGGCGCTGATTTTTAGCCGCTTCTTGTCCGGGTTTCGGTTGGTAGAACCAAGGCTTCCAGAACTAAGGTCAATGTACAAATCTGGCTAGGTGCACTTTAAAGTAGTTATTGAATCTTTCGGAAGAGTAGTGATATAGTGATATAGTTCATTTCAGCCCCTGTCTTTGTGGAATGATGTGAACCTGTAGCTACTATAAGCGCCCCTTACGGCGACTAGGTAGTCACGGACCACAACCCACAAGTCATTCAGCACGCCGCGAGTTACGTGTTGTTTTCCTACTTTTACGAATTTAGGTAGCAATTCTCTCGGATTGTAACTTTTACAGTTATGCAAAGACAGAATAAATATCGATATGTAGGCCTATGTATATATGATAGTTAATACGATGTTTATGACTTATTGGCTTAAAGTAATGTTTTTTTACTTTATGCATACCAATAAATTGATTAGTGATCATTAAAGATATGAGTAATAATAATAATAATAATAATTTTTATTTGAATCTTCACTTTTACAACAGTGGCACACGATGGAGGTGCGTTCACAAAGATGACAAAACAGACAATATAACACTAAATAAATATAAAATCAATTATATATTGACAGATATGAAAACATTCTGTAAAAATAACTTATAATAAAAACATTTTAAAGCTTGTTAAAACTGGCTGTTAAAATTGTTTATAAAAAAGAGTTATAATGGGTTAAAAATCATTAAAACAGCGTTAAAAATTCTGTGTTGTGGTTTACACATTGTTTACCTGCTATTTACGTTATATTCATTCATAATTTTACTCCTTGTTTGAAGTTCTTTTTAGGTAAGACTTACATAGTTTTTCAAATGTTATACTTATATCATTATTATTTCTATAGAATTTGTACATTTCGTTATTGCCGAGCATGAGTCGTGTTTTGGTTTTTAAATCACTAGAAATAAACAAATCTCAAGCAAACTGACCATTAATCTTGTTAAGTAGCATATCCTCTAGCTTTACAAACTCATCTATACAAATGTTATTGAATTTTGAATTTCTACACGAGAATAATAAGTACTCAATATATCCTCATTATCAGACTTACATACTGGGCATATCTCATTGGTGTCCCTTATCCATTTGCTCACTTTACTATTTAGTGGTACGAGCGTATTTTAAATTTAAAAGTAACCCCTTTGAAATCAAATTTATCAATTAAGTAATTTTTCATTGTAAGTTCATACAGTGATTTTATTTGTAGTTAGGTACCCAGTGAAGTTTTTGTTTTTGTACTTTCTAATAGATGCAATATATGTTCTTCTTTTATCTTATTTTCAGTAATAATCAGAAGGCTATCATTATTAATTGCACTAAAATCACATTCTAAACCCAACTGTCAAAAACAGTTTGTTCACATGATCGAACCATGTACACTTAATTTGTTTGGTTTCACTTAAAGCTACCATTTCATTCAATGCTAAGCGAGGCCAGCGATCTGTAATAAAGTTTTTTAGCCTACTTAGAAATTTTACACGTTGGCAATTTTGGATGGCTTCCAGTTAATGACATCATAGATCTGCATAAAGTGCCTCTTGACTAGATGTACAGGGGCCAAGAAGAATGCCTTACCATCTGAATTTGCAATTTTTCAATGGTTAATGTACCGGTATCGTGAGCTCCCTGCCCAGGTTGAACATGCGTATTGATGGAGGGCAAACCCAGGGATTTCCATAGTATGTCACTGTGTATACTCTGTTATAGTTATCCTGTTTGTTAAGAATTGACTGAATTTATCCTATTATTTTGTTACCCTTCTTAACTTCTTTTATATAGTTATGGTCTGACCTGTTTCTAGACATGGTATACCCTAAATATTTGTATGTCTCGACCTCAGATATAGTAATAAATGGTTAACCAGCTAAATAATCTGATTTTTAATTACTGTTTAATATCTTTGTCCTTGAAGTTGATAGCATAATTTAACGACCACTTTAAAAATGAATTTAATGGTGGTGACAAGCGCGTATTACTGGCCTATGTGATTGGTCAGTTAGGTTTGATTGACACGCTGGAAGGGTCCATGTTTGGGTGCTTTCTTTTTACAGATTCGATCACAGGCATTATATTTTAAAACAAATATATGTGCATA
>NW_022755229.1:98714-103275 GCF_011630105.1 Anneissia japonica | reverse complement strand
GATGCGGAAACGTTGAGTTACACAGTAGAACACAATATAATTTATAATTTATTTAGGGAACTAATATTTTGTCTTGCCCTCAAGACTTTATCAGTTTATATATATATATATATATAAACACGAACAATTAAACGTATTAAAATTCGTTTTGTGTATTTAAAATGTTTTTTTAAATGTAATATTTGGGATTTGCCTTGTCAGCGAAGAAAACAATATCACTACACTCATTGAGAATCTGTGTTTCAGCCTCAATGATCAGCTTCTCTGTATCGCGATGGGACCTATTGTAGCCGTTGTATGGGCCTTGTATTTGAATCAATGCAAAAATGAAACAGGTGATTGATGTTTTTGGGTCGGTTGGTAAGCTAGCTAATGACCCTTCTAAAACTTATTGCACGATTCATCAATAGTAGACGTTGGGGGTTTTAAATCAACAAAAAATGCTTTTGCCCATGAAAATAAAAAGAAAATAATTGATGATGATTGTTATTGTCACCATATATAAATGGTGTTCCCTAAACTATTTCTCGAAAAATGCTGTAAACCTACAGTTAATTATTTTATTCTTACGTTATATTTTATATCTATTGAAGTGATACATTTACTGTCAGTCTGCAAATACAATTCTAATTGTTAATTAGTTTATTAATAAGACTTCACAAATTTTTCTAATACAGTGGTAAACTGGCGCAACCACTGCCCGTTTACGATAGACGATGTTTAACGAGAAGGATTTATCCATCATAGATGATTATCCGTCATGAAATATCATAGGCCTAAAAACAAATCAAATTTTTCCACCACGATGATAATAAAACCGACTGGATGTTGATATACCGGTAACAGGCTGAATATTACGGTACATGATTATAATAGTACTTGCATAATTCTGGAACTAATGCAGAAGACCATTCTCACTGGATCCTTTGTTGAACTAGGCATCTTGACTATCTAAAATGAATAAAGGAGCCGCTTTCCAATCAATTGTATCCACTCAGTTCGCTTAAAATCTAATTTTCTTTTATCTTATCCAGCGTAGGTCCATGGTCCGACACATCTGTATTACTATAATTATGCGTGGACGCGTCTACACAAGGAGGTATAAAAATCAATAAGAAACATTACAATAATATAAAATCAATGAAATTTAACTCATGGCATATGAAATACTGTTTAAAATGCAAGCGTACTATACTTTCTGTAATAAATATGCGCTGTGAGTGAATAAAATTGTGAAATTGCCATGTATTCTCGTTGCAAAATAAATTCATATAAATATATGGTGTGTGTTTTAGGCAACAACATGGCTATCTTTAGGACTGTAAAGACAGACACTAGTTAAACATGTTTATTCTTTATAAGGGTTGGCGCCAGGATTTGCCCGACGGATGGACCGAGGTCCCCGATGCCCCGGCGAAGGGTTAGATTTCCCCGACGAAAGCAAAGTGGGCGTGGTCGAGCTTCGTTTTAAAGGTTTCGAAAGTGGTCCTGGGGGCGAAAATTTCGACAATTTAGGGGTTTCGAAGGCTTAATTTAATGTAGAAATTACATAAATATTTTTTTCCTTCCGACGAATTGTACTTTTTTTTTCGATGGTGGGGATGGTCAATAACTTGTTTTTATTCTTGCATTGATTCAAATACAAGGCCATACAAAGGTAGCCTGGATTCCAGGCCCTAATTTTGGGTTATCACAATGAGAAAAACATAATAATAAGGGACGTGTGGCAAGTCTAATACAAAGGCTAAAGAATCCCAAGGCCATAAAATTAATGGAGCGGCGTATGTTCTATCAAAATCGAACACTCGCGTCGCATTGCACAGATCCCTGCTGCTGATCATTGAGGCTGACACAAGCTTAAAAATAGCGCTTGCGCCAAATGTGTTCTATGCGGATAATATGAATAATTCATGAGATTTTACCAAACTATCCCACGTTAAATAAAATTGCCGGCGGGCGGATTTACGGAAAGGCCAAATGCTTCGGACAGCATTAAAGTAGTTTTTGTTAGTTAACATATTGCGAATACACTATGTTAACCTGTACCGCTTCTTTGTATAATTGTGCTAAAGTTATGACCTGTATTTAATGTTATTTTACCAATTGTTTGTGATGATATTGATTATATTCAACATGGGTTATAAAAGGTCGGCCCAGTGACACACAACTGCTTACTGTCTTTCAAGAACTTAGTTCCGTTCTGGACAAAGCTGGACAGGGTGACATGCTTTTATTTAGATTTTTCGACAGTGTCTCATAAATTTCTTATTTACAAATTACAATCATTTGGTTTTCATTCAATTTTACTGGGTTTAATTCAGTAACGTAACACTGGAGCGGGGCAATACCGTAGCCAGGATTTTTAAACAGGGACAATATCAGGGTGGACCCACTTTACGCGCAAATTTAAATAATGTGGACCCATTTTCTTAAAAGTTGACCCATTTTAAGCAAAAATATGAACAATCTAAACCCATTTTTTAAACGTTTACCCAGTTTAGGCTAATTATGGACCGAATTTTCTAAAAATAGACTCATTATGCATAAAACTGCATAATTTGGACTCATTTCAAAAAATGTGGACCCATTCTTTATGGATCCATTAGAAAAATTGTACTAGACTGTCCCAATTGTCCCAATAGTTGGGCACGGTATTGAGCCGGGGGTCCTGTGGCCTTCTGAGACTGATGGCCCTTGTTTTGTCTAACTGAAATGGCACTTCCGTTGTTTTTGACGTGCGATGGATAACTGAGATCAGAAGAACCATGCCAAATTGCTTCTTTTGTCAGCCAATTAGAAGATACCACTTCATTCATAAAAGCCCCTTCATTTAACCCAACACAAATACTGTAAGTCTAAATTGACTAAAAATGAAATTAATATAACTTTGAATTATTAATAGAATCACATCGAAAATAATTATTGATTTAAGGACGTTTCACTACAAAACAAAATTGCTGCCAGGAATATAGGGCCTATAGGTTATTGAAATACTTATACACATTTTATTGACGAGAAAAATGTCATTAAAACTTTCATTTAAAAGTCAAACACATTGAAATGAACAAAACTAAAGTTGTCATATACCTGAATTACCAATATTTTGATGGTATATTATTGAACATGAACCTCTTGATAACACAAGCATTACAAAAGTAAATTAACGCATATGCCGCACTTTAATGCACGTTTGTTTACTGTAATTTGATTTCATTTATCGTCGATCGTATTAAGTCTTCAACAATCTGAAAAGATTATACGAACCATCAACATTTTCTGCTACCCAAACATTGGGTTGCGATACATAGGTTGCAGAACGCACATTTTGACAATACTATAGGATAGGGACACTTTAATCCGCCACTGGATATAATTTAATATTTGTCCTACAGGAGATGTCAGAGACACATTATGCTGGCATGTATCAACATCGCATTTTTGCTCAGGGTCCTACATCGAGGACCCTATGTATAGGTGCTTTTTCGTGTGTCGAGGGCCCTGCAGACCGCCGCATGACAGAGCATACGCGTTACGCTGCATTGTATGGTTTTGATACTGCATCTATATGTCTATAAATGGAGATGCAATGTAGAGATAATCTTCAAAATAATAACAATCTTATGTGCTTTTAAATGTTAATCAAAATTTTATTTACCAGTATTTAAAATTGCTTTCATTAATACCAACATTTAGCGCTATAGGTTTATTGCAGTAGTAATTTCTCTTGTTAAAGACAATCCACCCATAAGACGAACATAATTTTAAGAATCTAATATTTTTCACGCGAATAAAACGAAACCCTCGTTTTCCGATCGTAATTTGCTTTTTTAAACCTCGTCTTATACGCGAGTATATGCGGTAGGAGACCCCTACCAAAACCTAGAATTAAATTCGTTACCAACTAATCGACAAACGCCGACAGATTGGTAGTCGTAGTTCAGCTAAATATGACATAGCAAATTAAAAACAAAAACTTTATATCAGAGACTTCTTGTTATTATGAGTAAACCCGATATTTTACATGTGAAATATTTTTAGGCTTTAAAGCCCTGGTATTTGTTTGATAGGATAGGTGAGATCACACAAAAAATACCGATTGTCTGCCAAACTATTAAGTTGAACAAGCTTTGTATGGCTGATAAAAAAAAGCTGTGTTTTTGTCACGATTATGCCTGTAACTTCATGTTTGGTTTGAAAAAAAAAAGGTTTAAAAAAAAAAAAAAAAAAAAAAAAAAAAAAAAAACAACTCCTACAGGATTACTATTACCAGCGAGTTATTGTTATATGGACGACGTCCGAGCAGGTAACAGTATTTGGTTAGGAGTAAGAAACAAGGTCAATATGATATTTAAAAAAAAATCTAGTTTTACTCTGAAAAGCCCAATTCAGAAAATGATACTTCGCCCACAGTTACACTAGGAAGACGTGACGAGTTCTATTACCACTCATTGACAACATTAATGTTCCAGCGACCCTGAAAAATATTTTTTGCATGGAAATATGCTTACATTTTTTTTTTCAAATCTGAATAAGCCTTCTTAGGCTAATGCAACTGGGGTGC
>NW_022755229.1:90944-98364 GCF_011630105.1 Anneissia japonica | reverse complement strand
CCAGGTGTGAATGCAAATAGTGGAATACAAGCTATGCGGCTCTGTTCCAGTAGATACAGAGAATATTTTGTCATTCTTAAAACGCGTCCTACAAAATTCTTACGAGACAGCACTAGTCCGTGAATTTGTGAACAAGACCGGAGATCTAAAGATACAATCTCTACCGTGCATCAATGGCGGCGCTGGATCTCAATAGAGATTCTTAAATAATATACAAGTTTGAAAGGCAAATGGGAAAAACCCATAAAACAGCAAACGGCCATATTATATATATCAATATATATTAATTGTTGTTCTTATATTTATTTTTATATTTATTTCTTCTTGTTGTAACATTGCTATATTTATTCAGTCTATTATAATAATATATTATAATAATTATTGTTGTTATATTTTTTTTCTTGTTATAATATTGTTATATATATATATACTCTATATATATATAACAATATTATAACAAGAAAAAAAATATAAGAACAATAATTATTATATTATATTATTATAATAGACTGAATAAATATAGCAATGTTACAAAGAAGAAATAAATATAACAATAAATATAAGAACAAAAATAAATTATACAAACTTTCTTGTACATTATATAATAAAATAAAAACATGTCTTCTATTTTTGTGCAAGTGTAACTATGGGAGAAGTATCGTTTTCTAAACTGGGCTTTTTCCATCATATTGACCTTGCTTCTTATCGCCTAACCAAATACTATGTTACCTCCTCGGGCGTCGTCCATGCAACAACAACTCCCTAGTAATAGTAATCCTGTAGGAGTATTCTAAAACCAAACATGAAGTAGACATAATCGTGACAAAAACACATTTTTTAAAGCCATACGAAGCTTGTTTAACTTAATAGTTTGGCAGACACTCGGTATTTTTTGTGTGATTTCACTTATCCTATGTCAAACAAATACCACAGCTTTAAAGCCTAAAAACATTTCATGATAAAAACAAGTCTCCGATAAAGTTTGATTTTTAATTTGCTATGTCATATTTAGCTAAATTTAGACTATCAATCTTTTGGCGTTTGTCGATTGCTTGGTAACGGATTCAATTCTAGATCTGAGTGGGGGATCACCCCTACTTCACATTGGCCCAGTGTTGTGTTTCGGTCTTTACATTATTGAAAAAATATTTATCGAATGGTTATTAATTTTAGTTTCATTAAATATATATTTTTTATAATTTAATTTTTTTTCTCGTGAGCCAGAATAATTTGCTTCGAGACCAAATATGGCCCGTGGGCCGCCTATAAATAACCAGGGTTATAAATAAAGAGAATGAGTGCACCTTAATTGTTTCCTGGTTGCTAAATTCATTGTTCAGTTGAACATGAAATTGTTCTAGGAAATAAATAAATAGATAACTCTCGAAAAATAGTCATTAGTTCAAAAGCACATGAAGCAAAAAGAGAAATAACAAAGTCACGATGCCGTCGTCTGCAGAAAAATACAGTGTCTTCTTCATCCTAATTTCATCGTATTTAATCAGTGTTATTTTAGCTATGAAGTGTATGCCTGAGTAAGTACTGTAGTTTTAACAATACCAATTTGAACTATCATAATACTACTAATACAGTCAAACGGTTGAAACTGTTTATTTAGCTTTGTTTCAATTATGAGCTAAGCTAGATGTATTTTAACAACTGCAGTTGCGGTCGCAACACTTTTTTTAATGAAATATAAACGTATTACTACGAATTTTAAATTTATCAAACAAGCTAGAGGGAGATTGTTTTAGAAATCCATTTATGTTAGAAATTAAAGTTGAAGCAAATTTACATCGCTATTTAATAAGAGATTACGTTACAAATACATATTTGAGTTTTAAAATGAAAAAAAATTAAAAAACAAAACTACAACGCTAGTCATAAGTGTTGTTTCATATTTTTTATTAGTTATTTGATTCAGTATGTACAATATATAGCACCTTTCCTGTAACTAACTATCTAAATTAGATATTGAAAAAGCACGCTCCGACACTATTAAAGTCCTTGTGTCATCTACTCAAGTCTAGTTGAAGATTTGTGCCCCAGATTTGGGAGAAGTGCCAACAAAGCCCCATCCTAAAGTCAACACACCTAGAAATATCGAGTGTGACCTTAAACTAATGTCACTAATCCCAACTACTATTAAATTGGGGAACACTTATGGAACCAAGTAAAATTAATATTGATTGTAACCAATTTATGTGTATAACTTTAATGATTTACGCATATTACGTGTGGATTTTAAAAAGGCCTATGATCAAATTGACCAAAATATTTTTATCAATAAGTCTCTTGGGGTTGACCATACATTGTTGCTTGTGTTACTCCATTTCTGATCAATAGGCTTAACTGGGTTAAATTAAGTGATACCCTTACTGAATATCTTTTACCTAATGGAGGTTCGGGTCAAGTTACTTGGTTGGGAGTCATTATATTTATTATCTTCATTAGTAACCAATATACAAACAATCTCAATGTAAGTTAGTTGATCATAACAGAGAACAGTTAAATTTAACTGTTCCCTGATCATATACCGTTATATTTGAAAGAATATCCAAAAATCAAACCAGAAATTTGTAAAATTATGTTAACTTTATTGTTAATTGGTCTGATAATAACCATATGAAACTTAATACCAAAAAACAGATTGTGGTGCTGTAAGAAAGGTAAAACAGAACCACTTTCTGTTTTGTTTCTGTAACTGAACTGTTCGGTCCAATTTTGAGCAGTAATTAATTTATCATGGCAACCTCATTGATAGACCATTGATGACCAAAAAGTGTAATTCTAAATTACATTTTCTTAGACAATTGAAACGTTCAGGTGTTGATAACCATTATATTGGTGCTGTTTTTTATACAAGTCATTAGACCTGTATTAAAGTAGGCAGTACTAGTATGGAACATGAATATTACTAAAGAGCAGTCTTACTAAGTTGATCGCATTCAGCATACAACCTGCAAAATAATCTTTAACGAAACTTGTACAAAAGATTATGACCTTGTTATTCCACTCAAGAAGGGACAACCTGTGCATGGGAGCAGGAGGAACTTCACCAAGGTTAAAGATCCGTGGCATGTACTTCATAATCTTCTACCAGATAGAGCTTCTAGAGAATTCAAGTTGCTCAAACTCAGAACAAAGTGACTTTAAATCATGGGGTATTTGCCAAGTAGTGAAGTCCCCTTTTGCGAACTTCCCTTTCCCCAAAATTTCAGACCCCTTCTGTAGGCTTTACTCAGTACTAAAAAGTAGTACGAGTTCATTTTTATGCCTCCTTTATTTACCTTTTTTAATATAGTTATTATTGTTGTTCTTTATTGTATTTAATTTTTTTTTACATTTTCCTTCTGTATTTTAATGTTGTAATGTGTTCTCCAGCTTTGTTATTTTAACTAATTTTAAATGTGTATTTTAAATAGGCTATTCTACGTTCAATTGTTCTGTACATTTTAAATTTTCCTTAAATTTGCAATAAAGTCATTTTGTATCTTGTGTCTTGTAAGAATGGTAATAATGGGATGGCCAAAATATAATTTTTTATTTATTTTTTTAATTTATTTATTTATTAACCAAATCAACAGCAGACACATCCGCCACTAACAGAATGGTACACAAGACAGGAAACAGAAAACACTTAACTAATCACATCCAAGACAGTACGACGAAAAGTAGGCAAGTCAAAATTAAAAATATCAATATTGGGATAGGCCTGAACTAAATTATTATAAGATATACTTAATCTACTAATAAACCCTATTTCTAAAACATTAACTCTACTAAAAGGAATATTAAAAACATTGTTATTTCTTAAATTACGAACAGGAACACGGAGGCCAAAACAAGAAGCTAAATTACAATCACAAATGGAATGCATACATTTAAATAGAAAAATAAGATCTGTAAGATATCTGCGGGACAGAGGTGAAAGTATAGAAAAGTGATAATCGTTATTGCAAGTATTTTTAATGTCATTGTTTAAATTATTCTCAATGGTCTGGTTGTGGCTGATGTAGCGCAAAAACTTGGAATGAAGCCGCTCAATGCGCGAGGCCTGAGTTTTTGAGAATGAATTAAAAATAATAGAACAGAAATCTAAATTAGGTTGAATAAGTGTGAATCTTAGAATGGGTATCCAGGTATTTACAACTGCGCCACATCAGCCCAAGCATCCTATTGCACTTTTTAAGAAGACTTTCAACGTGAAAAGAAAATGTGAGAGAACAATCTAAAATAATACCGAGATCACGATGATGCTGCACCTTATTAATAGGATTGTCATCAACTAAATAAATATAATTAATTTTGTTTTTATTTAAAGTGATGGTCATGGTATTGCACTTTGAGACCTAGACACAGTTTGTCTAGGTCTCCTTGAAGCTTGTCAGCGTCATTTAATTTTTCCACTTTTTGAAAAATTTTTAAGTCATCTGCAAACATAAGACATTTTGAGTTTTTAAATATAAAGGGAATATCATTCACATACAGGTTAAAAAGAAGAGGCCCTAAAATGGAGCCTTGAGGGACACCGGAGTTGACCGGAAGCCACCCCGATGTCTCGCCTTCAATAACAAATCGCTGCTGCCTGCCATTTAAAAAATCTCTAAACCATGACAAAAGATTAAAATTAAAACCATATTGTCTTAATTTCAAAATAAGTAAATTGTGGGAAACTAGATCAAAAGCTTTTGAAAAATCGGTATAAATAATATCGCATTGCCCCTTGTCATTAATGGAGTCATACACAGTAGTCAGGAAACAAGCTAGGTTTGTCTCGCATGACCTACTGGGAACGAAACCATGTTGACAAGGGGAGATCGCAGGAGAGACATGAGACCAAATATGAGTGAACATAATTTTTTCAAACAACTTAGAGATGGTAGGCAGCAGCGAGATGGGTCTATAATTAGTCACGGACTTCTTAGTACCGGATTTGTGAATAGGAACAATGTTTGATTGTTTCCAAACGAAAGGAAACTTACCTGTGGTCAGTGATTTATTAAAGATATGACAGATAGGAATTTATAAAGGCCTGGCACACACCTTTAAAACATGGTTACTGAGTTCATCACAGCCAATTGCTTTATGAATTTTAAGCGACGTTAGAAGTTTATAAACATGACTGGTAACGCCAGGATACCAAGAGAAGCGTCAGGGAGAGCTAGATGCTGTTCAGTAATTGGAAAAAACATCTTTTTGAAAAACAGAATGAAAAAAGAAATTGAAAATAATAGATTTTTCTTTAGCAGTTTCCGCGACCCTGTCCCCATACGACATTACAGAGGGATAAGAAGATGACTTGCTTTTTGTCTTCATCCAAGTCCAGAAACGTTTTGGATTAGTTCTCACGTTATCTGAAAGTGAACGAATATACAGAATATTTCTTTTTGGTTAATGTTTTAAAAGTTTTCCTTGCAGAATTGAAAGCTTCTTTATATTGCACTAAATTATATTTTTTCCACATTCTAAAGAAATGTTCTTTTTGTTTGAACACAGTCCTAATCTCATTGTCAAACCAAGGTGACATTTTTCAGAGTGCAGCGTCAATTAAATCATAACGTAACACTTTCATCAATATCATTACCATTATTAATAATGTCAAAAGGAATACTTTCGAACTGACTTATGAGGTCGTTGTCGTTAATAGCTTTAAAATTATAAAATTTATTAGATTTTTATGAAATTTATAATTAGTTATTTGAAAATTAAAAGTAAATTTGAGAGATAAATGATCAGAAGAAAACATAACATAACAACAATGTCGTAAATAAGATCGTTAGAATTGCATGAAATGACATCTAGAATATGGTTATTGCACGTTGGCTTCACATTACATTGAAATAAATTAAAACCATTTAATAAACTGTCTATAAAAAGTTCACCAATTGAGTTCATGGGAGCTGATCCAGTCCCGTCACTTGTCCATGTAATAATGGGAAGATTATCATCCCCTACCAGTATTAGTTGATGACGAGGATATGTAGATATTGCCGTCCTCAACTGACTGAGCAATTTTAAGTACACACTCGACCGCAATTTGGTGTTCTGTAGACAATTCCTATGAGGACTATTTTGCCTTTACTAAACTTAACTTCAACAGTGGTGCACATCAGTGGTGGCGCCAGCGGTGGGGGGGGGGGGCAAGGGAATTCGCCCACCCGTTGGACAGGCCTGGACCCCTGTCAATTGACTAGGTCGTCCCTATCTAAATAACGCTATTTTGAATGCCAATCCCTAATATTGTGGTCTGAAAGCACATTTTAGAACCACATTAAGCCATAAAATCTCTCCCCATGAACCCTAACAAGATTTTTTTTAAATTCTGAGACTTCAACTGAGGCTTCGTCGTTGCCTTGGTTGGGACTCCTCTATCGGACACGTCGCGAACCCCTTGTCGGCAAATATATGGCGCCACCGCTACTGCACATCACAATAAAAATACAGAATCACTATACTACTACTAATACTAGGACTAATTAACGATTTTGTCTTTAATATATTTGTAATAAAATCACTCTCTTTACTATGAATTGTTGATTGTATCTATCATTATATAGTAGAAATAACTCGGATGCATGCGGTGTAGTCATATGCTCAATGGAAAAGACATGTCTTGAAAATTGTGATTATTCTATGTGCCAGACAAACCTTGATTCGTTTCCCAAAGAAGGTAAGGCTGCGTATCTATAGATTATCCGACTAGTTAAAGGTACACTGTCTTGAGAAAAAACAGGAAATAATTCTTCAAACACTCAATTAAAACAAAGAACTGCTCATTTATACCGATGTCTGTTCTGACCTAAAATACTATTTGGCTTGAAATAATTTATCAATAATGAGGTTCATATAAGTGTCAAAATCACATGATTGCTGGTGCGCCCTTCGCAATCATCTTTTGGCAGCGTAAGTCGAGTCTTTTTAACTCGCACTTGCCAATCACCATATCTACGTTTGACTAAACTTTGTCAATTTCTACCCTACTTCATCCCACCAAAAAAGATTTGCATATAGTTAAAAGATAATAATTCGTGTATTATGCCCTTTCACAAAATCCAACGTGCTCTTTATTTCTGGTCTTTGTTTTTAGGTGCATGTTCCAAGATTGACTGGCCATTCAGAATAAAACATATTTTATAACAATCCATTTGTGATGACTTTCATTTAGTGTTTTACGGGCTCACACGTATAAAAAAAATGTTTAGCTACAAGAAGGTTATATTTATTTATGAAATAGCTTTTATAGTTATATCATATCTGTTACGAAAGAAGCAACTCGTTTCTCCAACATAGCAAACCCCATTACAAGTGGTACACCAAATGAGATAATTGATGTTGTGAGCATGTGAGTGGAGGTGGATTTATTGTGACCTTGGTGTTAGGTACCAATAATGTAATACGCTGGTCGGTGATAATAAGG
>NW_022755229.1:86544-90855 GCF_011630105.1 Anneissia japonica | reverse complement strand
CCACCACCACCACCACCACCACCACCAGCACTACTACTACTACTACTACCACTACTACTACTACTACTACTACTACTAGTACTACTACTACTACTACTACTACTACTAATACAACGTGTTACTTCTGCTGCTACTAGCTGCTAACTATGCTACTAATACTCCTCTACTACTACTGGTAGTTACTTGCTATAACTAGCCTCAAAATTATGTCCTACAAACATATAAAACATGTTATTCACATTGTTTAGATTATTCATGATTATGTAAGTCTTTGTAGTTATTGGCAGCATGCTATTTAAGATTTAATTTTACTTTTTGTCTCATTGTTTTAATAGCTTGTAATAACTTGATGGCGCTTTGTCGACAAACATGCCGGCAGAAGTGTAAAATTACAACGTTAAAATCAGGTAGGAATATATGTTCAGACCATGACTGATCTCTGTTATAATCATGACGTTGTTTAGTACCTTGTCACATTATGTCTTTTTCTCACTACCAAAACAACTCCACTCCCTGAGTCTTATTAAGAGACCTGGTTTATTGGCATCATTCGATCCATCGACAGTGGTGAGTGGACTTGCTGTTGGGTGTGAAGGAAAAAAATGGCCCTATTGCTTATTGGCAAATTTTAGTGAAGCCACTGACGCGGCACTGAAGCCATGTTGGGGTGCTCAAAACGCCACAATTACGTCATCACAAAGCAAAGCCTTTGAACTGGCCTGACGATCATCAACAAATCGACATCGCTCGCATTTTTTGTAAACTGCACAATAAAATATAAAATAGCTATTTTTGACAATTGAACAAATGTTAAAAAAAATTAAAGAAAAAGAAAAAAAATGTATATACTGGTACATCACTTAGGGCTTTCCATGGCGTCGACGGCTTCATTTTCTTTTTCTGTACAATGATTGCGGATGAGCAATCCAGCCATTATAATATTATACAAAATATAATATCTTATCAGTAATATCTTATGTTCTGATTGAACACTGTTATTATTATCTATTTGTTTATATTGTGTTTACGTTGCTTCGCAGAAAACCTAATTTCAATATCATTATTTTTATTATTCCACAAATTACTAAAGATGATAGCTCGAATACGTGTAGCCCTTTGGCCGTTGGCGCTGTGGTAGGGCTGTTGTGTTTAGTCATTGTGGTAATTGTAATTATCATCCCAGTTTGTTGTCGGATTCACAAAAGACACCAAGGAAATGGGTAAATATAATAATAGTAATAAATATAATTTTATTGATCATAATGATGATGATGGTTATAATGATACTGATGACAACAATGATGTAACAACAACAATAATAATGATAATAATAAAATTAATAATAACAATAATAATAATAGTAGTAATAATAGTAATAATAATAGAAAAGAATAACAACCGTTATGATTTCATACAGATAGATAAGTTTTACTAAACAATATTTTAAAAAATGCCATGCAAAGTGGATAAATGGATGTTAGCAAGCAAATTAAAATGTCGAAGCCAAGGAATGGAAGGAGTTGATTGAGAAAGACGTGTAAATAACACTTTCAAAATCACAAAAAATGGAAATCACCTGATTTCAATAAACCAATTTTTTGGCTAAATACATTGTCTGGCATGCGCAGTGATTTAGCAGTATTGCTCACTGATGTCGAATTATGAAACGTGTAGGCTGCCGGCACCGAGGCTCCTGATAGTGCCTACAAATTGTTTACAAAAACGTAATGCAATAATGACAAAATGATTATTATTGTAGATTTTTGGATACTTCAGCTACACGTTTCTTTCTTCTTATTCCTTCTTCTTGTTCTTATTATATTGCAATTTAATATTGATTATATACTAAACTTAATAATAACTTACAGTAAACCTACCTAGGCCTAGTCTAGTAGAGAGCCTATAACCTAGGACTTGGACTTTCGTAAACATCACATGCATTGTAAACTCAGTTTAACACATTTCAATCTTCCTATATTCAAAGCCATTGTTAGTTCTGGTCTCACATCGTGGCTTCTACGAATGTATGTCTGTTGTGGAGCAGGAAATCAAGTTGTCCCTCCCCAGTACCGCCTGATTGTATCTCGACGGGAAATCAAGCAATAGCTACGCCTTCCTTGAAAATAATAATCTGTTCCTATCCGAGCAGAAAGGATGTAACAGACGCTAAAATAGATGTAGGTGTATGGGCCAACTACTGTTATAGGAAGACCTTCCGACAGGGTTTCACATGATTGTATCATTTAATCAATTTTCATGTATGAAATTTCTTTAGAAATTTGTAACGTTGCATGACAACGTGGACGACACATTTTACCCTAAACCACACAAATGGATCTACAACAACTAATGATAGCAACATCAACAGAAAAATTTTTCCGAGGAACTCTCACAATTCCTATTATGCACATGCCCTGTTTCCGAATGAGTCAAGTCGTGGATAAGAGCTATTTTGACACATTATCACCCATCTAATTCATATGAGTGATATTAAACTCTTTGCTAAAAGTGATAATAATCTTGAAGATCTACAAACAATCGTGAAACAAAAAAGAGCAATATCCATCTAAGAGAAAACAGAAAGATCAAAAACCTTGAACGGGATGAGTTCTGCAAATTCCTAGGTGTCAACGAATTTAATGGTATCAAACACTTGGTAATAAAGGAGAAAATCCGTAAATAAATGTTAGACTAATGTAATGTAAGACTAGCACTCGAATTCAAACTCAAATCTTTTACCAAAGTATCTGCAATTAACAATTGCAATTCCGGTTGTTAGTTATACTTTGGGAGCGTAAAACGGACATGATAAATGTCAATCGCAAGATACGAAAGCTACTTATAAATGTCTGTATGCATAACTCCAAATCAGATGCCGATACCTACATTGTCGTGTCGGCGGACGACCTCTTATCCTAATCGAAATGGCTTTAGAAACTATATTAATCAGACTTGAAAAGACAAAGAAAAAAATCAATCACTTCCAAGATCAAAATACTAAAGCATTAATTTAATGTGCAACTACCCCAGAAAAAACAGTTGCTGCCAAAAAACTAAAAAAAAAACACAAAAAAAAAACTAAAAAAACAAAACAAAAACAAACTAACCTAAGGGCAGAAACTGAAGGTTTCTTAATAGTTGCACACTATTAATGTTTCGACGAACGTTACAAAGCTAAATAATGAGAGAAGCTACTGCAAGAATTCAGATGATCATCTTATTGTTTGTTGTCCGGTCTTAGCTCCAATATCCACTGGAATGTATGCTGACACTATAACATCAAAGTAAACCGGAAAATTGTGCATCCACCAACGTCCTGAAGTCACCAGTGCCAGTGGTGACAATCCTTTGAGATTTTATAATCCACAGATCGGACCGTCAAAGCCAATAAGCCAGACATTAATTATTAAAGATGTTAACCTTACATAACTCTCTCACTCCGGGACTCTAGAGGAGATCCGGTGTTAGGTTAGAAACCAACGTAGTGATGATAATAAAGATAAAGATAACGATAGCGATAACAATAACGATAAGAAATAAAACTAGATTTAAATTCATCACCGAGAAATTTTAAGTGATACGCAGGATCCGATAGTTTTCCAAAGCACACGAAGTTGACCCTTGATATGAAGTAACTCGTGTCAGTGTTGTGAACCAGTCTGCTGCCCTATGACGCGGGGTTGATTTTTGAAATAGAATTTAACAAAAATTTGAAGGGCGAAAATGAGGGGTCAGAAAAGAAAAACAAATTCATTTTGGATGGAATAGACAATAACTGGATTTGCGTCAGGAGAATCAAGTATAGGCCTAGATGTAATTTTTGCCCTACCTGACGTGGAAATGTACTGAATACTCAGTTCGATTTTTTCCTAATTGTTTTCACACGTACTGAGTATTCAGTACATTTCCACGTCAGGTAGGGCAAAAATTACAACTATAATTCATTTTTGATAATGATGACGTCATCAAAAATGAAAAGAGAGGGCTCACTTAATTGAAGAAAATTGTCTCAGCTATAACATACTGAAATTTGTGAAAAACGATCGATCA
The DNA here is from genome assembly GCF_011630105.1 of Anneissia japonica. Lineage (NCBI taxonomy): Eukaryota > Metazoa > Echinodermata > Crinoidea > Comatulida > Comatulidae > Anneissia > Anneissia japonica. The sequence continues at coordinate 86,805 of NW_022755229.1, read as the reverse complement.
AGAATAAGCGAGACACGCTCTAATAATTATAAAATTATAACGTCATAGATAAAAATGTTGTTAGTAAAATATTAAGATGGCAATATGGTCACAATGTTCGATCAGCCATAATGAGCTATAAAATTATATCTCGTGTGCTTTCAGAACATGTAATAAATTTAGGGGATTATCTTTCATCCTAAGGCGCTATAGGTGATTAAATATGATTTTGGCATATTTTTACTGAATGTCAAAACAAAAGCGTACGTCATTGTTATTATG
>NW_022755229.1:77454-86532 GCF_011630105.1 Anneissia japonica | reverse complement strand
TGTGTACCATCCAAGATGGCCGTCGTAGTAAAGCGCCACCTTCAGGCTTAGTATACATATTATTACATATTAATAAGCCCTCTGACTGACTATTATTTCATTAATGATAACGAGTAATGGTAATAACAAATTATTAAACTATTGTAGCCAAAACGGTGCCAAGTGGAGCATCTTATTCAAAAATAAAGTACCAAGGAATGAAAATTAAAATCGTGTACATTACAGGGCCGGCGGAACGTTTATCAAAGTGGGGGGCACTTACAAGATGAATAGGAATATGAATCATGCAGATCTGGAATCAAATCTAGGGGGTCCGGGGTCCTCCCCCGGAAAAATTTTGATTTCTAGATGGCGGGAAATGACTTTTCTCAACTTTTGAGCTAGGTGTCTATGACTTTGTTCTTCAAAATACAAAGTTTTCCCCCTCTTGAAAATGGTCAGGTAAACTTTATCACACTTATTACAGTAAATAGGCCTAATATGTGTGTAAACATACATAAACAAAAAATGAGTAGTTGCGTAGGACTACGTATTCTTTTTTCAATGAATCGATAAGCTCCAAAGAAATTCCTAGATGGCGGGAAATGAGCTTTTCCGTCCTAATTACTTTTAAGTTCTTCAAAATTCAAGGTTTTCCCCTCTTGAAAATTATTATAATGAATCAATAGACCCAAAGAGAAAAGGGAGGTTCGGATTCCCCCGGGGAAAATGTTGATTTCTAAATGGTGGGAAATGAGCTTTCCCGATTTCTAAAGTATCTTTTAGCGATTTTAATTAAAGTTCTTCAAAATTCAAGGTTTTCCCCTCTTGAAAACGGTCAGGTAATTTTTTCCTATTGTTTTTACAATAAATAAGCCTTATGTGTGTGTACATACATAAAAATAACAATATGAGTAGTTGCATACGAATTTTTTTCCATGAATCGATAAATCCCAACAAGAAAGGGAGGAAAAATTAGATCTCCCGACTTCTGAGGTGTCTTTTAATTACTTTTAAGTTCTTCAAAATTCAAGGTTTTCCCCCTCTTGAAAATGATTCAATGAAAAAATACAAACCAAAGAAAAAGGGGGTCCGGGTTCCCCCGGGAAAATTTCGATTTCTAGATGGCGGGAAATGAGCTTTCCTGACTTCTGAAATGTCATTTATAAATGACTTTACAATTTCTTCAAAAATCAAGGTTTTCCTCTCTTGAAAACTTTCAGGTAAATTTTTCTCATTTTTTATTTTATGTGTGTATACACATAAACAAATGAGTAGCTCAAAATCAGCTCACGGGCCCTGAAAAGGTAGGTCTATGTACACATTTTAATTTTCATTCCTTGGTACTTTATTTTTGGATAAGATGCTCCACTTGGCCTCATTTTGGCTACAATAGTTTAATAATTTGTTATTACCATTACTCATTATCATTAATGAAATAATAGTCAGTCAGAGGGCTTATTAATGTAATAATATGTATACTAAGCCTGAAGGTGGCGCTTTACTACGACGGCCATCTTGGATGGTACCCATACATAACTCTGCATTGCTGCGCCATCTTGTCAGCACTCTAGTTGTTTAATAGCTCTATGGTTGGTACACACACACAGCTCTGCGTATTTCGAACATCGAATACATTGCAGTTAGCGCTCTAGTATTCTTATTATATCTTTGGCTATGTTCTCACACGACTGCTAAAGGTTAGCTGGATCCGGATCCTGCTTACCGTTAGCTGCCGTGCGTCCATACGAGAAAATCCCGATCCGGATACCAAAATTATAATGATCGAATCACTGGCCAATAAGAAACTGGAAATTGTAAACGCGTACGTGTGATTAGCTGATGATAAAAACCATTAGCGGTATACGGATACTGCTAACGGTTAGCGCTAACCGATCGGGCCTTCTCACGCAGGTGCTAACGGTTAGCTCCCGATCCGGATATTAGGGCTCTCGTGAGAACCAGGCTTCTATGGGCTACGTTCAGACCTGAGAGATACGCCAGGCGTATCTAACGCCGGGCGTACGTTAATCCATGGCGTAACTAGCGAGATGTCCGGACTGGGCGATTAACGAACGTTAGCGTAAGTATTCGCGCGAAATATTCGTATTCGTAATTCGCGCATTTTATTTTCTGTTTACATTTAGGCTTATTTTAATTGGTCAAATCCTGACTGAGTTTAAAATCACTAATGCGTGACTGTCGTAAATCAGTGGCGTACGCTAATCTGGGGTCTGTTGCTGCATTACCGACGCCAGTGATTGCGCGATATTAATGGCGTTCGCTACGCCGCGCCCAAGTTCACACCACTCGATTAACGTTACGGTAGCGTAAGTCGTTGTGTCTGGGCATAGCCAATGTCAAAAAGTGATTTTGAGCATTATGAAAGTTTTAACGCACGCGTACGCGCACGTTATTAGCCGCGCGTAGACGGTGCTGAGGACGTTTAATCTCGATATGAAGTATACTTGTGTCAAGTTTCATTGAAAATGCCTTTTCGTGAAGAATTTATAATCCGTCATAGATTTTCACAAAATGGCGTGTGGAGATGTCTTCACGTGACTCTGACTTTACACAAAATGTCACCTACAAACCTTCAGATGTAGATTTATCTGCTAGCCAAGTAACAAAGATAAAGCCTATGCTATTTTTTTTAGAAAAGACGTGAACAAAAATAGGGGTGAAAGATTAATAAAAAAAGAAACAAGAAAAATCAAAAAAAAAAAAAAAAAAAAAAACTAAACTAAAAACAGTAGATGATACGCTGCAGCAGCATATCACCTAATAAAAATATGTATTACAGAAGACTCATTTATTGAAATAAAATTTGTTTTTGCAGATCGAATTCAAAGTCATCTACTGTGATGTATGCTTCACAAAATCGGAAAGTTGACATCGGAGGTAAGGCGTCTTTACCAAATCAACAGCACCAGTTAATTTTGTTTCAATCACTTCAATGTATTTCAATATGTCTGATTACAAGATAATGTTATTTCATAATCTATTTGGCTTAATCAATTGCGGCATATGCATAAAATACTTTTTATTGCACTGATTATGATGGGCTAATGAAAATAATAAGGACCAGTGATAGTGGTATTGATACTTTATCAGTGAAACTCTCTCCCTGGGCCATAATAAAAATTTGCTGGATTCGCCACTCAATCATTTATTTAGTCGTTAAAAACCATAGAATGCAATGACAAATATACGCTTTTTTTTTTTAATGAATACATTTTATATGGTAAAGGTAAAGAACAAATTGAGGCTGAGGTAAAATGTCAAGTGAGATTTTTATTTAAAAAAAAATAGAAAAACAAAAAACAAAAAAGTATATGCAGTAGGTGTGACTAATACCCTATATAATGCAGTACGGTAGGTGTACCTCGTGTAATTTTGGGAAATTTTTCAACGGGGCCTTTTTCTGGGGCAATTTTTTCAGGGGCGATTTTTCGGGGGCCTACATTTAAAAATCAACGAATAATGACATGGTTAATACCTACAAAGTGTTAGTGATAATGATGAAGATATTGATCTAGGTAGTGATATTGATAATGATAATAATAATGCGATGGATTTATTGATGACAATAAGTCATAGATGTATTCGTCATTTAAATTTCTGACGATTGCTTTCGTTTGTTTGAAAAACACATAGGTATAGAGATTAAGAGAAAACCTATTTGACTGTGAATTTTGTCTACAATCATACATTTTATTGCTTTTCTTAAAAGTTCAAACTAGCGTTGCGATTCAGTCACTGCCACCCATACCTGTAGACAGTAACTGCATTCCATCTACCTTAAAACAGCATAATTACGAACAAGTTGATCAAGTAATCACAGACCTTGACAAGAATGCCGCAGCATACTCGATCCCCCTACTACACAATGATGGCAACGATGAACCTACACCACCTGTGTATTACACCCTGCAGCGAGATGAGAATAGTGACGTCACTGAAACGTCACACACAGCTGATGTCAACGATAAAAGGGAAGCCGACGATGATTTTGCAAAGTTGAGGCAGAATGATATTGAACAGGAATCATACAGTAAATTAAATCACAATCCGCGCAAAAGTGTTCCGGATGACGCAACTAGTAACTACAACAAGATGATCTGCACCCCTGCGTTTGATGAAGAGTCGGAGGAATATTCTCGTCTTAACAGAGCATCTTCAAACGTGGGTAAAAGGGTCACGGATCCTGGCTATGATAAACTAAACCTCTCTATAGAACCAGGTGAAAGTACAGCTAAATCGAATGATGGTTATGAAGAAACTTTACCGAGTGAAGTTAAACCTGAATATGTAACTCCTAAAGGCTCAGAAAAATTGAAAGACGACAACCGCCGGGGAAATCCAATGCCGAAAAAAGCAAATTTGAATAATGGATACGAAGAAGCAATTGTCAGAAGTTCAGATCAACTAGAAGGCAACAACAATTCCGGGACAGACAATGGCAAAAATGGATATGAAGAAGCAATTGTTAATCAATATAAGGACAATTGAAATCTTGATGTACACTTTAGTATAATAGCAAGCGGGAAATTACACTCGTACACTTCCATGCCGTTTTGACCGCTTTCATGTGTTCCTAGTCTACCGACTGTCTTTGAGAAAAAAAAAACAAACCACAAAAATATAAAACAGTAATATAGGCCTTTTTGATATGCGGGAGAGGAGGGAGATTGTGGATTTTTGTTTTACTTAACAGGGAAAAGTATTACATTTACTACAAAGGCTCAGTGAGAATGTGTGTGTGTGCGTGTGTGTATGTGAGGAGTGGATTTCACCCTTTAATTGTTCTGTCAGCGATAAAATTACAAGCTATGATCACACGGTGTTTTTTGAGAAATTTTGACTTGGTGATAAAGAATAGAGTAAAAGAGGTTTAACTGTATGTAATTCTATATCTTTAATAATATACCCAGGAAAGATACTGTAAAGAAATTGGCATATATGCAATTACTATTCCTCTATATTACTTTTGAGCATTTATTATCACATCAAGAAAGCAGCTTTTATAAAAATCAGATTTACCTGCATATAGTAGGCTTTATAATTCAATACATGCAAATTCGTCTATAATACTTGTTTTACAGATGTACATAAATTATATAAGAGCAAAGAATTAGTTTATACAGTATATAAGTAAAGTATTGGCATATAAACTGAATTTTTACTACTGCTATGTTTACTAATTGTAAATTACTGACATGTCGATGGTCACCTCGATTGTAGGCACTCGATAAAGATTCAGAATCTATTTAAATACCATACAAGAAAATTGGTAAAAATTCTGTTGGATGGTTACTTCTACAGCTGTGTAGAAACAGATTATATATAAACTGTTTGAGATTTATGATATTTAAACCCTGTCTCTTATACACATCTAGATGTGTATAAATGTAAACCTATATATATATATATATAAAAGCCAATAGATAAATAATATAACTTGAATAATATATATATTTATATATGATAATTAATATGATATTTATGCAACTTCTATATATTAGTTAAGTTGATAAGTTTAACTTATCGATGAAGAACAAAAGAGGAGCGTTCAAAATATTCGTAAAATAAAAGTTTCATTTTCGAAGGGCCAATGACAAATATCAATATATCCACGGCCCTTGTATCTAAAGGTAAAATGTATTATCTGTATTTCAAAATATTTTGTTAATAGAGAGGTTAGCTTCAAATGATTGCTTGCTGAGAATATTTTTCAAGTTACCGGTGTACTCGCGCAAATAAGCGCCTGGGCGCTTAAAATATTTTTTGCACTTTCTGGGGGCGCTTATTCAAACAGGGCGCTTATGAAAACAGAGTGGAAATTGACGGGGGAGCTTATTGAAATAGATGAAAATCAAGGGGTTCTAATGGGAAATTATTAAATTCAAAAGGCACTTTTGAATGAAAAAAAGATTATATAAGGACATAACGAATGGTGGTTAGAAAAGATAATCGTCAAGAATGAAAGACAAGAATGCGTGAATATTTACATAACAGCAAAATAGCAGATGCAATTAGTGGTGGTGGGTAGTCTTTTTGGCTATCGGCCGATTGAGATTAGCAGGATGGCAGAATCATTGTATTTTTCTTGAAGAAAACTCAGATGAGAATGTGCTAAAGGTCGGAAAAATAAAAAGAGGAGTAGGACTAGGCATAGACAAATATGTAACAAGAGTAAAGTTGGAAATATACTGTCTGTCCAGGTATCGGAGCTCTCATCTGTCCAAGAGAAATATCCTCATTTTGATATTGACCTAAGAAGAATGTGTTTCTACTCTAAAGCTCAAATCATGCCAACAACCACAGTCCCGGGATTGATTGGATTATTGACTTGCTAAAAAGAAAATCTCATGAGGGGCGCTTATTCAAACAAACAGGGCGCTTATGGAAATGTTCACGTTAGGAGGAGGATGTTATTCGAACGGGGCGCTTATTCGCGCGAGTACGGTACCAACATTCGCTTTTAATAAATGATTATAGCATGGAACCTTGCCAAATAGACGAATAGGCTTTTTTGCATAACAACAAATTGGCTTCTAATTAATAAAGGATATTTATAATAAATTGTTAACAAGCAAAAAAAAAAAAAAATAAAAAAAAAAAAAAAAAAAAAAAAAAAAAAAACTACCTTTCAATTACTGTTTAAAATATGAGTCTCATTGTAAGCTGATACCATTAACCGACCGGTTTAAAAAGAATTAATTTAATGTTTAACATAATCGATTTCAGCTTTAGACCCTGTCGAAAAACGTGTGGGTGTGTGTGTGTGAGTGTGTGTGTGTGTGTGTGTGTGTGCCCTTTCTAATTGGTCATTTATATTTGATTAACACTCTGGAAAAGTCCATTTTTGGGTGTTTTTTCCCCGATTCGATCGCAGTCAGTATTTTTTGTAGAAAAACAAACAAATAAAATGATAAATATACAATGTCTTATATAGATTAATAGAATATACTTTTTGTGATAAATGAAATGCTAATTCGTTCTAATTCATCACATCTAACTGTTAGACATTCTGTAATCTCACTGCTAATATAGCTCTTCTCAGAGCGTTGACGGGCTGTCGACAATGGCGTGTAGCGATGTTTTTGTAAACTATATATAAACTGTTTGAGATTTATGATATTTAAACCTAAAGATTATAGTTGAGGCAACCCTTCGTGTGCGTGGCAAACATTAAAGAAATTTTTGTTATTTAACATATTGCGCATACACTAACGTGTACAGCACACTTGTATTAGTTGAATATCAGAATGATAATCGATAAAAGGGAATAGCATCTGATTATTGAATTATAATCAAAGCCGTGTATATTGTATTCATTACCAATGTAAAAGGCCAAGTAATAATAATAATAATAATAATATTAATAATAATAATAATAATAATAATAATAATAATAATAATAATATTAGTAATAATTTAAATAATAAAAATATAATGGTTGAAAACACTACAAATTAAGGATCAGTGAGTAGCTAGGTAGGGGTGGCAAATTTACAAAGCTTGGCCCTGTGGAAGAACAGTAGATTTCCTATTGAACAGCTTCTCCAGTAAAAAACCAAAAAAACAAAAAACATAAATACATAATCTCTGTCTCCAGTGGTAGATTTTCGTAGACTCTTTTGGCGAAAAATAAATTTGTTGTCTCGACATTTGCCCAACGAATCTATATTTGGTTTTCTGTCTGCAGTGTTTGCTGGAAATTATAAGCTATGCTCATACAGAATTCTATAATATAAGAATTTGTGACTTGGTCATAAATTCGTTTTATTCTTTTGCAAACTTTATTTATAGAGGGTGACCCTTCCAAAATATGTTGGATTAATTAAATAAAAAAATAGATAAATAATAAATCAATAATAGGCTAATAAACATATGATCAGCTTAACTGTTCGTAATTCAATATCGTTATATACCCATCAGAGATACCCGTAAAGGAAAAGACATACCGTATTTACTTGAATAAACGCCCTCACGAATAAACTCCCCATCTAGAGCCTCATTTCGAAAAACGCCTCCATCTAATAAACGCCCCTTAAACAAATGTAAACAAATCAATGGAAGCAAACACTATTCTCAACATATTCAATTAATGTTTTACTCCAGTAGAATTTTTTCTAACCTGGTCGGAATCAATAAATTTTTATGAGCACGCAATAACACATTTTGACGGTAATTGACTGTTTATTTTAGTACATACGTATCAATTTCACACACACAGAAAGTAAACGTCATCCTCAAATAAATAACTTCTTCGAATAAACGCTCCCTCTAAAACCCATCTCAACAATAAACGCCCGTGGCGTTTATTCCAATATATACGGTTTCTGTAATTACTATTTCTCTATATTACATCTGAGCAGCTATTATCGCAATAAGGCAGCAGATTTGAAACAAATTAAGACTTTACATTCACAGTAGAATAGGTTTTATAGGAGAATATAGCCAAATTATATAAATAGGCCTACTTGCTTTATTACGGAAGCCTGTTAGTGTCAACAGTGAATAAAAATTTCAAATCAGTTAACTGGCGGCCGCCAGATAATTAAGTGGCGGCCGCCAGAAAATTATGTGGCGGCCGCCAGAGAATTATGCGGCGGCCGCCAGTTAACTGATTTGAAATTTGTATTCACTGTTTGACACTAACGGGCTTCCGTACTTTATAGATGTATATAAATTATAAAAAAAAGGCAAAACTTAAAATAGTTTATATATAGGCCTATAAAGTTTGCATACAAACTGATAATTGTTACTACTGCTAATTTCCTAATTGTGGGTGACTGATAATATGTCGATGTTGATTGTGCACTCGATTAAGATTCAGACTTCATTTAAATTCCATAACGACCGAGCGGTAAAGGTAGGCGGCGCTACTACTATATGGAACGCCATCGCTGCCTTCGGTAACAGCTTACCATTCGGCGCATTTACATTCGGCCCTTTTACCATTTAGTCCGGGGGCATATGTCGAAAAATGGGCTCCCGTGGGATTTTTGTGATCATTTTAGTTTTTTGGATGAAATATATACTTTGAAGTATGCTGAATCCAATAAAATGAGTCGCCAATTTTTTTACGCA
>NW_022755229.1:70817-74188 GCF_011630105.1 Anneissia japonica | reverse complement strand
AAGATGAGCGTAAAAAAATTGGCGACTCATTTTATTCGATTCAGCATACTTCAAAGTATATAATTAAAAAACAAAAACAAAATGATCACGAAATTCCCACGGGATGACATAAGCCACCGGACTAATTACGTTCGGCTCTTTTACCATTCGGCGCATTTTCATTCGGCTCTTTTAGCATTACGTTCGGCTCTTTTACCATTCGGCGCATTTTCATTCGGCCTTTTTACCATTATGCATGTAAAACAGAGATATGGGTTACTTTTTTTTGTTGTGTCAAAAATATGAAAGCTACATGAATAAAAATCCACTTATGTCATAGACCTAGTTATATATATTAGAAATCGACAAAAAATCCAGGAAATTACAGTTTTTCTATTTTTATTCAATTTTTAAAATCATTTGGGGAAATCGTCGCACCAACCAAACAATAGCCGGGTTGCATAGCGCTGAGCGTTATTTAAATAGGAAATTCGAATGCTATATCAGTTCAACTTAAACAGTACAGCACTTACCGCATACTATGTGTCGATTAAAGGGGAGCCGGGCCGGTCGAACCCCTACCCCTCCCTCACCCTTCTTTCGGAAAGCAAAAAGAAAAATAAATAAGGAAAAAATAAATAATTGATCGCACGGAAATGCCTCTGTTATTTTTGGGCGTCTGAAAACAAACATTTCGCGGATTAAATTCCCCTTTATCCCTAGTGCAATGTCTCATTGGCCCCACCATCTCTTGACCCGCCCCCTGTGTTATATGAATACACTTTAAACAGAAATCAATTATATTATTCTACTTCAATTCAATTTTATTCTTGACAAAATGCTATGAAATTATAATGAATATACATAAATTTAATATATGGTTAGATAAGGCCACACTTCTTTTTGGTCGTGATAGGATAATTTCCAAATAAACGTGGATAATTTCATCCATGTTGTCAAATAATGTAAAACTCTTGTAGCTAAAGGATAGCAAGTACAGTTCAATGACCTGGACATACGAGCGATCTTTTAGGTAAGAATTTATATTGTTCCACAATACATGTAAGCAGAATTGTCAGCCATGCCTTCATCTTGTTGTACCATTGGCTGTTCAAATCGACAAAAGAAAGGAAGCGATTTAATTTTTTATAGAATTTCACCTAAAAGATTTATGCGACTTTATAAATCTTTATTATTATTATTATTAAAGAAAATCAAAACGAAGAAAATTATGGATCTCTGCAATAAGTAGAAAAATGGTCTTCTTCAGAAAAGCAAGAATATGTAGCGAGCACTTCAACTCTTGTAGGTAAAAACAGACACAAGGCCCATTCCCGTTATATTGCATTTTGCTTCCAATCATTTTTAGGCTGTGACATACGTTAGTGTTTTAACAGGCAGAAAATCGGGCGACCCCACAATTCTGGATTATGTGCCAAGCATATTATTTGTGTATAAAACAAAAGGTACACATGCACAAGAGAAATACGAGCGATTCGAGAGATGCAAACGCAGATGCCTGGTAGTCGAATCTTTAAGTGAATCATTCAATGTTGATACCCCCATCGCTGTGCAACTCGGCTGTTGTGGTTGGTGCGACGATTTCCCCAAATGATTTTAAAAAAATGAATAAAAATAAAAAAACTGTAGATTTTTAATTTTTTTTGTCCATTCCTAATATATATATTTATGACATATATGAATTTTATGACATGTAGCTTTCGTATTTTTGACAAAAAAGTAACCCGTATCTCTGTTTTACATGCATTCAGAGCCGTAGATAGAGAGAGTTTGGCCAACTCGGTTTCAATCACGTGACTTACACCGGCCATGTTGTCACCAAAACAAAACAACGCGATAGGGTAGGAATTTAGCAGTTATTATAGATGATTAATGCTATATATTGTGAAATACCGTTATGTTGGGTTTGGGGTTGCTGCAATCGATCCAACAAAGAAACAAAAATGTATTAATTTCCTTAAATTCGAAAAAGGAGGAGGATTTGGGATTTTATTTTAACTTCGCATGGCGATCGAAAAATCTATCCACCTAGTAAATTATAAGGCATGTACCGCCCGCCCCACTTCGCGGTAATAATATATCCACCTACTTCTACTAGGCCTAGACAAAGCCTAAATTTCGGTACTTCTTCGGCCGAACATCTTAAGGTAGTACTTAAATCAGCTTAATTACGATGATAATAAAAAAAAAAAAGGAAGAATTTTCAAGCAGCATATGATTTATAAAAAGATGCAATGTTGCTGTTAAATTATATAACTAAATTTCCAGAAAGCTACATGAAGTATTACTATCAGTCAAAGGTAGCTTAAATTATAATTAAAAATAAAAATTGAATCCTCCAATAAAAGTGAACACTTGTCCAAGGAGTCCTGTGCTCTGCAAACACGCCCAATTGTGCTTTACAAATCAATTAATTGTGCAACTAAAGATTTTAAAGATAAAAATCTATTTTAAAGATATAGGCCTAATTGTATTATAATATATTGATTGTTTTAATACATATTTTAAATCAAAATGTTTATATGTTTTACAAATTACAAATCAAAATTTCAATGAATAGTAAATAATGAATAAATAATAATAATAATAATAATAATAATAATAATAATAATAATAATTAATAATAATACAGTAATATTGATAATAGTATAACTCACTAATATTATAAACAGAAGTGTGGAGAATGCTGTTATTTTACTTACAAGGCCTAGCTTCTTGATTATGAATGATTAGGCATAATGTTGTACAAAAATTTCTCTCAATGCAATAATTCGTCAACCTTGGTTTATTGTTTAGATTACAATTTACAAATAGAAGTTTACGAAGTCATAGCCCTAGAGGCCTAGATACAATTAGAAAACTTTCATGTTATTATTATTTTTATCATTCATTTACAGGCGCAATTAACATATTATCGCCGACGATTCACAAACCTACTCTGTCTGCTCAACCAACTTTCTCCTCTGCAGTGTTGACTCTTAGGAGCCTCATGCTATATAGAGTAGGCTGCTAGCAACTAGGTATAGGCCTAGATGATAGACTTTCAAAACAAAAAGATAATCGTAACGAAAAAAAAATAAAAAATCGTCCTCACTTTATCTTCTCGAAATAATACAGCACGTCACTGATTAATTAATTCCAAAGTTAAATATGATTATACAGCATATGATATTTACAATGATATGTTAAAATCCCTAATTGAATTGTCCTCATGAACAGAATATGAAAGAAAGTTTATGCAGCATCAGTGTTTTATAAAATGTTATAAAGCTATACGCGCGCACGCTGTTTGGTGACGCGCGCACGCTGTTTGGTAACAACATGACGCCCATGAGCCAAGTTGGCCAAACTCTCTCTATCTACGGCTCTGC
>NW_022755229.1:70518-70799 GCF_011630105.1 Anneissia japonica | reverse complement strand
CCCATGGCAAAAGGGCATAACTGACATTTTTGGCGAAAATGAGTTATATAGCCTAGTGGGGTCAGTACATCATGTTACACATGTTGACACAAAAAAAATTGTAAAAAAGTGTCCCCCGGGCTAGATAGGGGCATGGCAAAAAGGCATAACTACACAATTTTCAGTAAATTCCCAAGGAAAAAGGGCATAACTGCAAAGATAGGCTGTGATACGCTGAAGCGTGACGTTCTTTAAACAGCCAACCAATCAGAAGAGAGCTTTCTCCCTGGTTACAATGAAGG
>NW_022755229.1:67608-70425 GCF_011630105.1 Anneissia japonica | reverse complement strand
GAAATAACAGTGACAAAGAGGGACAACTAAAACGATTATTTAGCAAATAACTATGGCAAAGAGGCACATTTATTTATAGCAAATGGCATGACAAAAAGGTATAAATGCACAGTTTAGTCGAATCAACTGTGTTCACTAAGCAAACAACAACTTACATTTCCATCTAAATCTATATATATAATACATTTTCTAAATATTTTATTAGAATATAAAAAAACAATAATATTCGTAATCATTTCATTACTACTTGAATTTGGATCATAGAGAAGAATTGTTAATAATAATAATAATAGACCTAATTTATATTGTAATTACATGACTTAAAATATAAATTTATTATTTTACTTTGTAAAAAAATAATTGTAATTCTTGTTTAACGTACACATAGAAACAGTCACATGCGCATTCTAACTAAACAGCAGTTCTATTTCATATTATACGCATACGCATGCATCCTTCACGCAGTGACGTAACACCTATGCGCTCTTGTGCGGGGCCCCAGACCCCTAGGGGTCTATAAGGCCTCCTACCCAAAGGGTCCTCGATTTAGCACCTTGAGCCAAAAGGCTTTGTTGATACATAATAGCATACTAATGTTAATTCATTTTCTTGTTTGTATACTTGGTTAGCTTATACATGGGTTTTTAATCGTTTGTAATTTTAATATTTATTATTTAATGCGTTTCTTTGGTATTATTGTACATTTATTTTATAGTTTATACATGACTAACATATGAAATTATATATTGAATGTTATTTTTGAAAAATCTGACTCAAAATTGCGTTGAAAGGAACCAATCTGGGTACTTATATCCTTTTACTAATGTTTGTCAACATGTCTTAAATCGGAAAACCCACGGCAAAAAGGGCATAACTGACATTTTGAGCGCAAAAATCAATATTTATAGAAAAAATTGTGCTACACTGGAAGAGACATTATTTGTCTATTTGAATACATTAACCATGAAATCAAATACTAAAACACATTTTAGGGCTAAATAAATTACACGTTTTGCTTAATATCTCTAAAACAGCAAATTGTGAGTTATGCCCTTTTGTCATGGGGGGGGGGGGCAGTACACAGCGAAGTCTTTTGCCTCCAGTTGACAGCGCCGTTAACGTTTCAAGAAAGGCCAATGTAAATATAGACTCATTCCCACAGCCGTTGATTTTTTGTATTTGACCCGATGTCAGAGGTTATATTTTATTTGTAATTGCACCGAATGTAAATACGCCGAATATAAATGCGCCGAATGGTAAAAGGGCCGTATGTAAATGCGCCGAATGGTAAAAGGGCCGAATGTAAATGCGCCGAATGATAAAAGGGCCGAACGTAATGGTAAAAGGGCCGAATGTAAATGCGCTTAATGGTAAAAGAGCCAAACGTAATGGTAAAAGGGCCGAATGTAAATGCGCCGAATGGTAAGCTGTCACCGAAGGCAGCGATGGTGTTCCATACTACTACAGTCTTATTTGAGTCTTAACATCGGCACGTAACTGGATCCAGTCGCTCCTCGTCCAGGGTTCGGTTGGTAGAACAAAGTCTTCTCGCATAAGGACTTAAAATCGAGGTTCAATGCACATCTGGCTATTGTGCACTTTAAAGAACCAGGGACGTAGCCAGGATTTTGAAAGGGTGGGAGCCGTTAACGAGGTACATAGTACTGAGCGGGTGTAGGGTCAAGGGGGGCATCGCACTCTGAACGTTGTTAGGACGGTTTTGAGAGGAGAAAGTAAAAAATTACAATAGACACATCATAAATGTGACCCAAGACCACAAAAGGGCTGCAAACTCGCGTCACCAGGTTTCGAGAAAAAGGGCCAAATAAACAATTTAACATGTAATTTGAGCAAAATGTGATTATGTCATAAATATAAAGTATTACCTTTAATCTTACTATTTTTGAAGTTTGGGTTCAATATTTCAACCATGAACCCTAAAATTTAGTAAATTTTTGAAGGCCATTCTACGAGAAACTTATATAAATTCACCAACTTTCAAACCGCCATACTTTGCTTCCAAACAACTTATTCACCTACACAAAATTCAGGCCCCCAAGTAGATAAATGAAAACTATCGGATAATAATACGTTAATTAGTACTCGTATGCTATGTATGTGATTTCAGAATAAACAAACAGTAACGGTATAGTTATAAAAAAGTAGAAAGGTTAGACCTACTGATAACACTTCGGTTCTTTGTAGTGAAGTAAATCTGAAACGTATTTTATGAAGTCATTCAAAATCGTGTAAAAAATAATTGAACGATCTTTAAAGTTATGTACGTTCCGGAAGTATTTGTAGTACATCGTACTGTGGTACAAAGCATACGTAAATGTATACCTAAATGAAGGAAATAGCCTTGAATTAATTCAAAGAATACTAAACTGTTTCATGACCTGTTGGAAAAGATTTGGAAAACATTGAGGTATAAAAATTTAAAAAAAAAACCAATCCTCTTGCCCTCTGGCAGTGAAGCGGATCAAAAATGATGTAGATTGCGGTTGAGTACATGTTAAGAGACTAGTTGTGGTTATTGAAACTTAAAAAAAAAACATATTTACGCCAACAGAACAATTATCTGCACTATTTTTAGCGATGTGAAACTAAAACGTATGATGAAGTATATTCACACAACGACATTCAAATCATGTGCAAAATAGTTAAACAGCTTCAAAGAACTAAACAATAACATACGTGTCGACATTACAATTGCTTCAGAAATATATCTTCAAAAGTAATTTTCTAGAGCATAGCACCATGGTACGGACTATCTTTAGTACTAAATGAAGAAAATAACTTTAAAGTAATTCAAAA
>NW_022755229.1:52679-67183 GCF_011630105.1 Anneissia japonica | reverse complement strand
TGAGGTGAGAAAATTTGAGGAAATAGTACCTCTAGATGGCTAGAAATGACACTTTTAGTAAAATTCATCATCATCACATCACCATTAGTCAAAATGAAGCGCCAAAAAAAAATTCTCATGATCTTTCATCAGGGATTTTTGACAACCATAGAGATCTTATTAATGTGTGTGTGTATACCATAGAAAACAAAGCTTATAAACACTGTCTTTTAGTATGTACTTTACATAGGCCTACTTCAAAGCCGTGATTTCCCAACCACCTCAGCCCTACCATAGAGTTGTGGCTGACTTCCGAAAAATTTGAGGAAATATTACCCCTAGATTGCCGGAAATGACATCACATCACCATTTATAGTAAAAATGAAGCGCCAACAAATTTCTCATGATCTTTTATCAGGGATCTACTTAATATTCAGGACAACTTAGGCCTAGCTATAGTCTTTTTCGCCTTTCGCACAATTTTCTTCACTTTTTAATATTATTAGTATTATTATCCATTATCATTATCACCATCGTCGTTATTATTATTATTATTATTATTATTATTATTACTACTACTACTAGTAGTAGTAGTGGCATTATTTTACAAAACTTTATAAAAGCTTGCAAAATGATTTAAAAAAAAAATTGAATCATACAATATAATATTTCTGTAGACCTGGCCTGGAATAGATTTAAGACGAATTTAAGATGATTTTTGATAAATCCACCCTCTGAGCTGTAGCCATTATAAACCCGAACATATTAATTTTTGCGTTATCGTGTATAATAAAAAATTGATTAATCTAACGAATATTCCACTGGGTGACTATCAGGTTAGCCGGTTACTTTTATTAATAGACGGTTATGGTGGGTTTCTATCAGAGCACGGTTAACAAATCTATAGTAGAAGGAGTCAATTAGAAATTGTACAGCATTTAAATTAACTCCAAACTTCTTGCTTTGCTTTAATGTGTTATTGCAAAAAAGTGACATGCCGTCTTCGGAGATGACTATAACTATCACATAGCATAGGACAGCAAAATGATAACATGTCATGTTCAATTTGTATATGTATAACGTGTGGCATATGTATAACGTGTGCTGATGTATATTTACATATTTTAGAAGTATTCATTTTGAGTGATCCCAGGAAAGAATTTGTATTGGCTAGCATGAACAAGCTTTAAAATGTTAACATTGTTCAAAGGGGGTGGGGGGCTCCCTCCTGAATACGTCCCTGTAAAGAACATATTGCATCTGTCGGAAGAGTAGGGGGTTAGCCTGGTGTTATGGTTCATTTCAGCCCTTGTCTTTGTGGAATGATGTAAACCTGTAGCTACTATAAGAGCCTCTTTAGCGCGACTAGGTAGTCACGGACCACGCCCATAAGAAATATAATTCAGCACAATGACGCTTGGTTATGTGTTCAGCAACTCTCACATTATTGCGATCAGCACTGCGACCGTACCGACTTAATGATCGTATCAGACCGGAGGTAGGACTTTGCCTCTCGTAACCCCTTACACTGGCACGACGTAGCCCTGCGATCGTACGTCGTAGAATAACCCCTAGCATGGACATAACTTTGACTATTTTAATATGTATGTAAACACCTCGTGCAATTTATTGGTAGAAAGTCATATGTCCACCTTCGCTTCAACTTGTAGTATGGATAGACTCGGGTCTTAGCAAAATGACTACGACACATGTGAGAGCGACTACGATCAGACTGGCGACCAGTGACCACAATAAATTTTTCAACATGTTGAAACCCCCGCGAACATCCATGGCTCTCTCCCTTGTCACTAACAAATTGCTCTTAGCTGCTCTCACACTACCAAGACCTGGCTACGACTGTAGTACTGGTCAGTGTCGGTCGTGAACCGATCGCATTGTATGTCGAGTAGTTTTAATTCTCCTACTTTTACCTTCTCCCATTTATACAAGGTCTTAATGAAATTAGGTAGCAATTCTCTCGGACGGTAACTTTACAGTTGTGTAAAGACAGATCAAATAGCATTATGTATGTGTATATTGTAATTGATATGATGTTTATTACAGTACATGACTATTAGGCTTTAAGTATTGTTTTCTATTTAATGCATACCCATACATTGGCTTTTAATCAATTAAGGATATTCGTAATAAACTGTTAACCAGCAAAATAAACCACTTTTCAATTACTGTTTAATACCGTAGTCTCAGTGGACGTTGATATCATTAACGACCAGTTTAAAAAATGAATTTAATTACGTTAATGCGTGTTTGTGGGGACAAGCGCTTATTACTGGCCCTTTCTGATTGGTCAGTTCAGTTTGATTAAAGGCTCATTTGTGGATGGTTTTTTTTTACAGATTCGATCACAGACAGTATATCTTTCAGAAAAATAAATACGGTAAATGATTATATAGTATAATAAATATATAAACGAAAACAATTTTAATGTATTGGTATTCGTTTTAATTTATCAATTCTGTCAGTTACACCTTCTGCAATATCTACACTCCGTATAATAGCTGTTCCTATCATCACCATCGTTGACAGCTGTCGGCAATGGCGTGTAGCAATATTTTCGTAAGCAGGGTATATAAACTAGCTGTTTTTGTAACCTAAGGCTTATTGTTAAGACGAATCCCCCTCGTGTGTGCGGCGCGGCATTAGAGTGTTTCTTGTTAGTTAACCTATTGCGAATACACTAAAAATGTGTAAGCACTATTTCGACCGGTGTCGCTTCTTTGTCGTGTACTATGGTTGTAATGAAAAGACCTATATTTAATGTTATTTTCCCAATTGTTTGCGATGATATTTATCATTTTCAACATGGGTTTATAAAAGGTCAATCTGTTGGTTTCCATTCAACTTTACTGAGTTGGGTTATAATTTGGTGGCGTCACGCTGGGGCCGGGGGCTCTGTGGACTTCTGAGAGTGTGGCCCTTGTTTTCACTTCACTTGTTTTGTACGTGCGTTGTTGTATACGTGCGAATGATAACGGAGATCAGAAGAACCATGCCAACTTGGTTCCTTCTGTCAACCAATTAAAAGATAACTACTTCATTCATAAGAGCCTCCTCATAAAACAAAACACATCACAAAACAAACCTGAAAACACCAAAAATGAAATTAATATAACTTTGAATTACTCATAAAACCACACAGGTTATCAAATCTTTAAGTTACAGATCGAAAAATAATTATTGATTTACAGTCGTTTCACTACAAAAATTCTTAAATTTGCTACCAGGAAATGTGGGTTATTGGAAGACAGACACTTTATTGACAAGAAAAAATGTCGTTAAAACCTTAGAAGTCAAACACATTGAAATAAACAAAACTAAAGTTGTCAAATACCTGAAGTACCAATATTTTGATAGTACATTATTCGAATCTCTTGGTAACACAATCATTACAAAAGTAAACCTACGGGTATGTCGCACTTTAATGCACGTTTTTATACTGTAAATTCGATTTCGTTTATCGTCGATCGTATTAAGTAAGTTTTGCACAATCTAAAGAGATTATGCGACCCATCAACATTTTTCCGCGACCCAAACATTGGGTCGCGAACTTATAGGTTGCGGAACAGTGGTCTACCACCTCAGCCCCTTGGTTGGGGCTGTGGTAAGAAAATGTATGGTTATGGTGATGGTCAGAAATGGCACTCACAAACTTAAAATTTTAATATAATTTTCCATTTATCTCCATTTAAAAACATTTTTTTTTGTCTTTCGTGGGGTTCTCGCCTTTGATGTTTCTTCTTTTATGTACATTAACATAATAGCTGTAAAAAAGTATGTAAAAAGAAATGCTAAAAATCATTATATTAAAAATATAGTAGTATATTACTAAACGGCAATATACTTACACACAATAAAATACTTAAAAAAAAAAATGTATAAATGTGTAACACATTTATTACACATTTGTTTAAAAAAAAACAACATTTTGACAATGGGGTGGGGCACTTCAATCCACCGCTGGATATATGATGTTTGTCCTATAGTCGATATCAAAGACACATTATGCTGGTATCAACATGACCTTTTGACTCAGTGTGCTACATCGAGGATTCTATGAGTAGGAGCCCCTCCAGGGTCCTAGGGGTCGAGAGACCTGCGGACCGCCGCGTGAGAGCGTATATAAGAGTTAATTCACTGGTTTAATTCTATATCTTAGCAATCGTTATCAAAGGATTGTTACAGAAGGTTGTAATTCCGTGTGGCCTCCCGTTGTCTCATGAGTTATTCAGGGCTCCATACTTGGTCCGTTTTGTTTCTTGTATTAGATACAAGAAACAAAATTTTGTTAATTTATTTCCCAGCTCTGTCTACCACTCTATCCTATCAATGTTCAAGAAAGTCCTAAGCATGTCTGGTTGTAGTAACTACGGGATTTGCAATTTAACATTTCCAAGTTTCAGTATATATTACTACAAAAATAAAATTCATTTTGATTATAAATTGAATGATTCTATCTCAGACATGGGATTTGATATATCATATATCCTTGATCGGAATGGTCATGTTATTAAAATTATTAGAAAATGCAATAAAGAGCTTGGAATGATTAACAGTAATCCGAAGTTAACCGAAATTAGGGCCAATCTATGAAAAAAAATTAGAAAGAAGCTGATTTCAAATGATTTGTCTAGGGATATATGCCAGGATACAGACATGGCATATATCATTCTTTAAACTCATCTTGTTTTTTAAAGCTAGAGTTAAACAGTTGAGCCGTAGAGTATAGATAGGTATATTGTAAAATTGTTAATAGTTCATAAAAATGACTAAAATAAGTTATAGCTTCCAACGAGAAACAGATCGAAAAAGTAGTTTTTACATTTTAACACAAAATACCTGAAACTGATTAGTCTAGACAAAAGTTAAAACTTGCTTAAATATACAAATTTAGCAATTCAAATGTGATATGAAAATTGTAATACTTTGTCTGATAGTAGAGCTTTAATAATTAGTTTATCGATAAGTTTTAAGCTGTGATTTATATGTCTAATCAATATACATATCGCTTAACTGTTTGACTCCAGCTTTGAAAAAGATAAGTTAAAAAATGATATATATGCTATTTAAGTGATAAAATGTTTTAATATTTTGATCTTTCACATAATTTTTTTGAGGTAATGAATTGATATGATGGTCCTTTTATATTATTATCTTGGATTTTGTATTATTCTGTGTGTTTTGACACCAAAATCAACCATATACCATGGAGTGTTCCCAAGATACATATTTTAGTATTTTAGGTTGGGTCAATGACCTTTAACCCCAAAATAGTCATTTCCCTACCCCTCTCTCCTATTCCCCTAACTTTGTTTAGTGTATCTTAGTATGTATTTCCACACAAATCAGTTGAAATCACCTTCACTTTAATTTTTGAAATGATCTATGCTATTTTAGTTTTATAAAACAACCATTTTTGACATTTGACCTCGTTTCAAGGTCATGAATTGATTATGAGAGTTATTTAATTTATTTTCTTAAATTGTTTGTGTAATTCTGTGCACTTTGACACCAAGATCAATTAGTAATAATAATTAAAGTTCGCCGGCCAGGCATATGTTATAAATAAAGAGAATGAGTGCATATTAATTGTTTCCTGGTTGCTAAAGTTCCTGTTAAATTCAACATGATATCGTTCAAGGAAATTATTAAAAATAACTCTTGAAGAAAATAGCCATCACTTTAAAAGTACATGAAGTAGTAAGAGAATTAACAAAGTCATAATGTCGTTGTCTGCAGTAAAATACAGTGTCTTCTTCATCTTAATTTCATCGTATTTTATCTGTGTTATTTTAACTATGGAGTGTACGCCCCGGTAAGTACTGTAGTTTAACAATATGAATTTGAACTATTAATAATACTACTAGTATAGTGTGCTTACAGTCACATTGTTGAAGCAGTCTATTTAGCTTAGTTTCAGTTATGAGCTAAGTGAGATGTATGTTAACCTTAGTAGACGCGCTAGACATGCAGTTGCGGTCACAAAAGATTTTTTTTTAAATAAAATATAAAGGTATTACTACGAATTTATGAATTTTGCTTACTGGTATATAAAAATATATTTCCAAAAAAAAAGTAGAGCGATTAGAGAAAAAAAGATATTATCATTTGACTCTGTGATACATATTTTTTTCTTTTTGGAAATGAACAATTAATTAATCATATAGATAAGAGAATATTTCTTATTTGTTTAAGATATCCCAACTATGTCGGAAATTAATGTTGAAGCAAGGTTTGCAACCCTCTTAGTAAGAAATTATGTTACAATTATATTTATAATAAAAATGTAGAACACAAAACTACAACGCTGGTTATACCTGTTGTAAAAATTGTTAATTAGTTATTTGATATTTACAATATATAGCACCTTTTCTTCAGGTTACGAAGAACTTACTGGCGGTAGAGAGTTAATTTTGGTGTCAATTTGTTCGGAACATTCATGTTTCTATTTGGTCTAATAAAAGAGTTTGCAAAAAAAATTACCGGAAATGCCATTTCTGACCTTTGACATATTTTATATAAGATAGCCAGTTGAGTCGTGATTATCTCCGCAATCACTGATGGTAGAGAGTTAATTTTGGTGCCAATTTGTTTGGAACATTTATTTTTCTATTTGCTGTAATGGAACATTTTGCTAAAAAATGATCGGAAATGCTGTTCCTGACTTTGACATGCTTTAAGGTCATAGCCATAATGGTCCTAATATCTGTGCAGCCACTGGTGGTAGAGAGTAAATTGTCCATTAATTGTGTCGACACTGTGTCGACTACACACTGTCTCGACCAACTACTACAAGGAGATTTTGGCTTACCCTACTACTGTTACACAGTAGCTTTCGTATTCGACAAGCAGCGAACACTACTTTCACGACTCTCGAAGGGGAAGTCAAACATGCATAATTCATCATAATTCATGTAATCACTTCGCCTAAATGACCTATAATAACGCCCTCTATAATATATGCCTTAACCGTATGGGGAAAAAACATAATGCCTCCCGGAACACTTTCGAGAGATTTTAAGCGACGCCCTACCACTCCTACTTTTTGTAGAGGCCATCAGCCCTCCTGTCGGGGACATCAGACCAGTCGTCGGGGACATCAGACCTGTCGTCGGGCAAACTCTGGCTCCACTTTTGATGCTTAAGTGTTGCTGCCATATTGGCACAGTAGCATGCAGTCCACCAGGTACCCTATTTATACTCCTGGGTGGAGGAAAGAGCATGAGATTAAGAACCCTTACAGGCTATAAATTTGATGTAGTCCTATATCAGTCAAACCCTAAATATTGTAAAATTATATTGCTGATAGCATGCCGATCAAAGCAAACGCATACTGGTACCTGACTTGCAGCCCGCCCTCCTTTCACGGAAAGGCAAAAGTACACCAAAGAATACGTGGACGTATTACTAAATTGATTTAAGGAAAAAAAAACTTGCAAAATCATTATTGAACACAACGTCACACTAAATTCAAGAGAACACATACAAAATAATCTATTGTAAACATTATCAAAAGAAAGATCCGCATAACTTCCGCCGAATTTTTTCTAATCAAACGTGACCTAACAAGGTGTATGCCTATAGTATATTCTTTAACGAGGGTGCTTTCTAGAATATATCGAAACTGATAGGCTAAACCGAAAGCCAGAAAGCTCAAACAATATCCAATATGTAGCAAATAGTTAATGTCATAACTATAAAGGAGTCATCAGCCACCTTGTGTCTGATGTATATACAGGTATGTACATCCATGGAAAATGGTTATTGTGTACCAGAAGCTAAAGCTCCCCTTCTGTCAGATAACAATGTCATCATTTGTAAGCTAACGTGTTTCTTTGCACCAGACCAGACCAGACATTTAATGTTGATTCTAACCAATTTGTGTTTATAAACAGAGTGTCTAAAGTTGATGCATTCAGGGCCGGCGGAACGCTTTTCAAAGTGGTGGTGAAGGGGGGGGGCACTTGTAAGATGAATGGGAATATGAATCATGCAGATCTGGAATCTAATCTAGGGGGGTGGTCAACATTTTCCCCATAAACAAAAGGGGATCCTGGGGTTCTCCCTCGGGAAAATTTTGATTTCTAGATGGCAGGAAATGACCTTTCTCGACTATTGAGCTAGGTGTCTAATGACATTGTTCTTCAAAATTCAAGGTTTTCCCCCTCTGAAAAACGGTCAGGTAAACTTTCTCATTCTTATTACAGTAAATAGGCGTAATATGTGTATATACATACATAAAAAAATGAGTAGTTGCATACGTACTATTTTTTCAATGAATCGATAAGCTCAAAAGAAAAGGGGGGTCTCCTCCGGGAAAATTTTGATTCCTAGATGGCATGGAAATGAGTTTTTTCGACTTCTGAGGTGTCTTAATTACTTTATATGTTCTTCAAATTCAAGGTTTACCCCTCTTGAAAACGGTCAGGTAATTTTTTCCCATTGTTATTACAGTAAATAGGTCTTATGTGTGTATACATACTAAACAAATAAAAAAAAAATATGGGTAGTTGCATACGATTTTTTCCCCATGAATCGATAAAACCCAAAAAGAAAGGGGGAAAGGGTTCTCCCTCGTGAAAATATTGATTTCTAGAAGGCGGGAAATGAGTTTTCCCGACTTCTGAGCTGTCTTTTAATTACTTTTAAGTTCTTAAAAATTCAAGGTTTTACCCTCTTGAAAATTATTATAATGAATCAATAATTCCAAAGAAAAAAGGGAGGTTCAGGTTTTCTCCGGGAAAATGTTGTTGGTGGGAAATGAGCTTTCCCGACTTCTGAAGTATATTTTAGCGACTTCAATTTTAAGTTCTTCAAAATTCAAGGTTTTCCCCTCTTGAAAACTGTATATCTACAGTAGATAGGCCTTATGTGTATACATACATAAAAAAAAAAAATTAGTAGTTGCATATAACGATTTTTTTTCCATAATAAATCCTAAAAGAAAGGGGGGGGGGGTCTTGGTGTTCTCCCCTGGGAAAATTTTGATTCATAGAAGGCGGGAAATGAGCTTTCCCGACTTCTGAGGTGTCTTTTAATTACTTTTAAGTTATTCAAAATTCAAGGTTTCCCCCTCTTGATATGAATCAATGAACCCAAAGAGAAAGGGAGGTTCGGATCTTCCCGGGAGTTGATTTCTAAATGGTGGAAAATGAGCTTTCCCGACTTCTAAAGTATCTTTTATCGACTTTAATTGTAAGTTCTTTATAATTCAAGGTTTTTGCCTCTTAAAAACGGCCAGGTAAATTTTCCCCATTGTTTTTACAGTAAATAGGCCTTATGTGTGTATAAATAGGCCCACATAACAAAAAATTGAGTAATTGCATTTTTCATAGGCTCCTGATGATGACATATGTCGAAATATAGAATCACGATGGCGCGTATTTCGATTGGAGTATACTATCTTATCTGAATTAATGAGTGGATCTTTCAGTGATTACTTTTCCATAAAGCGATAAATCCCAAAAAGAAAGGGAGTCCGGGAAAATTTTGATTACTAAATGGCAAGAAATGAGCTTCCTGACCTCTGAGATGTCTTTTAATGACTTTTAAGTTCTTCAAAATTCAAAGTTTCCCCTTTTGAAAACGATTCAATGAATCAATGAACCCTAAAGAAAAAGGGGGATTCTAGTTCTCCCAGGAAAAAATGTTGATTTAAAATGGCGGATAATGAGAAAATCCTTACTTCTGAAGTGCCTTTTAATGACTTTTAAGTTCTCAAAATTCAAGGTTTCCGCTCTTAAAAACGCTCAGGTAAATTTTTCTCATTCGTATTACAGTAAATATATCTTATGTGCGTATACATACATAAAAAAAATGAGTAATTGCATACGTAGTCTTTTGACATGAATCGATAAATCCCCAAAAAAGAAAGGGGGGTCTTGTGGTTCTTCGCCGGGAAAATTTTGATTCCTAGGTGGCAGGAAATGAGCTTTCTGACTTCTGAGGTTTTTTTTTTAATGACTTTTAAGTTCTTCAAAATTCAAGGTTTCCCCCTTTTGAAAATGATTCAATGAATGAATGAACCCCAAAGAAAAAGGGGTCAGGGTTCCCCCTGGAAAATTTCGATTTCTAGATGGCGAAAAATGAGCTTTCTTTACTTCTGAAATGTCTTTTAAATGACTTTTTAAGTTCTTAAAAATTTAAGGTTTTCCCCTCTTGAAAACGGTCAAGTAAATTTTCTCATTTTTAAATTTATTTGTGTATACATACATAAACAAATGAGTAGTTGTATGCGTATTTTTTTTTCCATGAATCGATAAATCCCAAAAAGAAAGGGTGGTCCGGGGGTTCTCCCTCGGGAAAATTTTGATTCCTAGATGGTAGGAAATGAGCTTTTCCGACATTTGAAGTGTGTTTTAATGACTTTTATATTCTTCAAAACTAATTTTATCAGCTCACTGGTCCTGAAAAGGTAGGTCTTTTTTTGTTTCCCAATGGAGGGGTCATTACCCTTGACCCCTCCCCCAGATCCGCCAATGTGAATTGCAAGAAAATTAAACTTGGTCGGGGACTGGATAAACATTCTCTTTCCCATCCTTCTCGTTCTTCCCTTTTTCTTTTCTTTAATTTTTTCCGATCATACAAAAATCTTCAGACATTATATATTTTTTGCCAAAAGGGGAGCCTGGCCCCAACCTCCCACCGCGGCCTCCGGTTCCGCCGGCCATGGCATTGATTATAATTTCATATGAATGCTATGATGCTACAGATAAATTTAATGAATTACGTATACTACATCTGGAATTTAAAACCACATGATCTAATTAACCACAATATTGTTATCAATAAGCTCCATTCCCTTGGTGTTGGGTTAGTTCATTCGTTAGCAAAAGGCTTAGCCGGGTTAAATTAGACGATACCCTTACTGAACGGTTTTCAACGAATGGAGGTTCGGTACAAGGTACGTGGTTGGGTGTCGTTATATTTATTATCTTTATTAATGACATACAGACAAGTTATTAAGGATAATACCACTAAACAGAAGTAGAAAAAAATATCTAAAAATCAAATCTGCAATTTGGAAACTGATGTTAACCTTATTGTTAATTGGTTTAATATAATTACCATATAAAACCTTATGCCACCAGGGAACAGTGAAATTTCACTGTTCCCTGCTTAAACAATTGAAAATGTATTTTTCGGTTTATAACTGTACATCATTAATTATGATGGTAATGTCTTCAAAATGGCCTGTAATGTTTTGCGATTGGAACATACTGAACGTAATAAAACAATATGGCAAAGGCGGTAGTAAAGTAATATGACGAAGACAGCTGTACCAAAAAATAATAATTAGACAAAGTAATTTAAGTGGCGTTTCTAGGAAACCACAAAATAATAGAAGCAAATGAAATATACATGTCCGGGATGAAATTCCAAAAATATTGTTCTAAAGAACACAACAAGAATAAACAAAAGTTTCCAAGGTCTGTGGTGTACACAAGCGATGCAACAGTAATCCTTGATGGTTTTATTTTATATGTGTTCACTACGCATTTATATACTTATATCTGTCGGTCGCTATAAGGTTAAAGCCCCATTCCCGGCAAAATTTCAGTTGTTAAAAATAAATTTTGATTTTTGTTTATGTTATAAAGATTTTTTAAATATAATACGGAATTGCTAGTTTAACTGAATTTAGACATCCCTAAACATGAAAGCCTATCCGACACTGCTAGGCTAGGCCTAGCCTTACTTCGATTGAGGTTCTGTCACATTATAAACACGGCCAATATGATATTTTTTGTTACTAGTATTGGCACTTGTAAAAGATGGAATTTCATAGGAATTATTTCAAATTTGTTAAAAAACTGACTCTGACGACCGAGATTTTGACAAAAACTAATCCCATTAGAGAGGGTGCACTTTATTGACTGTATAACGTATACAAAGAAGCGAGAGCATTCCAGCGGATGCGATCTACAACCACTGAATTTGCCTAGTAACGAAGAATTTGTGGAGAAAATGGTAATCTTCTATGAGAAATAGTCTGTATTTCTCATTTTTTTAAATTCTTTTGCTTAAAACTAAAATTTATGCCAATATTATTCTATGATTCATAATAATTAGAGTAATTCATATGCAACTTTTCTAATAAAAAAAATCTGTTTTTTGTGAAATTTATTTTAACGCATAATACAGTATATATAAGCTTTATTGGCGAAAACACTTATTCCATTTTAATTGTGTTCATGTCAAAATTTTAGAAAGACATGATACTTAAAAATAAATAAAAATAAATACGGTATACAATAAATAACAACAATTAAATAACATAATACTAACTGAATGCTTACATGTTGCTTTTCACACGCAACCGGCCATGACGATCACACGGTACTCAGTTTCGTGTACTTCTTTGGGTAGAGACACAGATACAGCCCAATACATAGTTTTCTCCTTTTTCACCAATGAATACGCGCGTTCTGTTGCCTAGCCTACTGTACTGTAGCGGGGGTAAGACTAAGTACAGGCCCGTATCCAGCTTTTTGAATGGGGGGGGGGTGCGTTTTGCGAGCGCAATGAGCAACCAGGCTGGGGCCAGGGGGCTACCCCGCTTTCTTACGTCCTAGTAGACTAATTTGAAGGCATTTTATCATGTTAATCTCTATATGTCCGTGAACACAGCGATAGGGCCTATCAAAAAATTACAAGTGGAGGACAGGGAGAAACAAGCAAATTGTTTCCCAAATGAAAAATACTACTGTATAAATTCGTAACCATTACGAATAAAAATTCAAAATCAATTCTGCTTTTAAATGAATAATAGCAAAGTTTGATATAAAGCTGTCTCTTATCCACATTGATATAAAGAGTGGATTAAAAGCGACTGTAAATGAGCTGATTCAAACAACTAGAAGCATTTGAAACAAATTAATTAATTTTGCTCCTTTCTCCCCATTTTCTAACACGTGCGCGCTCCAGCGTCGAGTATACTCGTTTCCAGGGTATTTCTGAGAGCGCTAGGAACGATTATACTTGTCTAAACCGGTGTGTCATTCTAGCATTTTGACTTCATTGCTATACACTGACATACCAGCTGGTAGTTAGGGGAAGATACACCTAGACGATAACGTGCATATAACGTGTGTATGTTTGTTGTGTTATGTTGCTGGCAGTACAAAAGATTGCGCGTGTGGAGTCAGTACTCTAGTATTCTTATTGTAACTCATTTGTACATTCATACAATCTTAATACTCCACTGTTATGTGATTCATTTTATGATTCTGGGAACAAGGTCACATTTTTTTGGTTATAATTAGTGGACGTTTTTGGATTGGGTGGGGTGCGTACGCACCAAACGCACCCCCCCCCCCTGGATACGGGCCTGAAGTAGAGGTACAGTACAGTACAATTATGTGGTGAAACATGTAGGAATGTATGACGGCCGAGCACCTGGAAAAACAGTTTAGAAACAAATCAATTAAAATAAGAACAATTCACTTGCAAAGAAAAGACGACCATTTACTAATAGGCAATACCAACAATACGGTTGTTGTGTGTGTAACCTACTGTATATCAATGAGCAAAAAGCACTGCGGGAAGGTTATACGCCTTTTGTGTCGCGTAATCTTAGATATAAAGTGTGTATATGTTAACGAAATTCTGAGTTTCACGTCACCAAAAAATGAAAAAAAAAATTGATAAGAAAAATAAATAACTACTAAGTTTGTGGGCGTAAGTTTGATAGTACAACCTAAGGGTACCACCACCTCCCCACCCTACAAGTACAGCTCCCATTGACGTCTCAGTAGAAAGATATGGGTAATTAAAGTTTGTCTTGCAAATTCACATACAAAACCAATATATAAATCTAAAGGTTCCACTTCTGGCTTTGAATTGTGCTTCGAACACTAGCGGCTGAGGGCGGCGTTCCGGGAACATTGCGCCAAGTTGATTGCATTTGGCAGTACAATAGATAATGAACTTGTAATTCCACTCACTGTACGACGAGACAACCTGTTTTAATAGTTATTATTGTTGTTCTTTACATTTTTGTACATTTCCTTCTGTATTTTAATGTTGCAATGTGTTGTTAAGCTTTCTTATTTTTACTTATTTGACTGGTGTATTTGAAATATTTTAAACATTTTTAATCGGCTATTATTACTTTATATTCTGTACTTTTTAATTTTTCCTTAAATTTGCAATAAATGAATTGTGTATCTTGTAAAGTCTTGTAAAAATGGTAATATTGTAAAAGCTAAAATTTAAACTTTATTAGTGCACACCACAATAAAACACAGAATCATTGAACACTGTTTTTCTAGGTTCTGCTCCCCATCCATCCGCCCTTTGATAGAATATTTTTGACACACCTTTTTAAGTTTCACCTTTAAAGCATATTAGTGGGAAATGATAACGTCCTTTAGTGAACTTTTTAAGTACAGTACTACTAATACTAAGACTAATTTACGATTTTATTCTTAATTATGTTTATAATAAAATTACTGTCCTTTACTATGAGCTGTTGATTTTATCTATCAATAAATAATAAAAATAGG
>NW_022755229.1:39519-52600 GCF_011630105.1 Anneissia japonica | reverse complement strand
GCTAATGCAAAGCTTAATGCTAAGACTTTAATTTCGAGTGAATAAACTACAGTAGACAATAATAAAACAAAAAATAAGATATAATTTAAACAATTGTGGAATAGAAAAATGATATAGGAATATAATATTATAAGTATAAGTTAAAAAATAATAATGCATAGTATCATGATGACTATTAATACAGTTTAGAAATCAAAGAATATAATAAAATGTACAAAAGTAGAAATAATATATAACATATATTTAGATACTGTATTCATAATGAATTATTGCACATGAAGGCATAATCATAATCAATAGTTTTCCTATTCTTTGATTTGTTATCATACTGAAACACTTGGAGCCTGATTTTTATATTTATAGTTTGCTCGAAATTTCTGAGGTGGTGTGAACGTCAAAAAGCTAAAGGAAAGAAGTTCTGTCACCAACGATGTGAAGATGAGTTAATAAAAAAAGATTATAGCATGAAGTGTAAGAAATGTACTTTCTACCGCCGCCACTACTACCATTACTATTAGGATTGATGCTGCTGCTACTGCTACCACCACCACTACTACGTCTTATTACTGTTGTTACTGCTACTGTGCTACAGCTCATCTACTGCTACTGGTAGTTACTGGCTATAGCTGGCATCCTGATTATGTCCTACAAATATTAAAAAAAAATGTTATTCATATTGTTTAGAATATTCTTGATTATGTAAGTTTTTGTTATGGGCATCATGCTATTGGAGATGCTGTTTTAATTTTTGTCTCATTGTTTTAATAGCTTGTGTTAATTTTAAGACGCTATGTCGAGAAACATGCCAACAAAAGTGTGAACAAACAAAAGGTAGGTATGTTTATGGATAGTCCTATTGCCCATGTTCGGACCACTGATCGCTATTATAGGCGTGAGTTGCATAACTTAGATCATTGCCTGGGATGGCAGAATACTGGGTTCAAAGTCTTATTAAGAGACTTGGTTTATTAGGCATCATTCCACCCTGTAAGTGTACTTGCTGTTTGATGTGAAGGAATTAAAGAAAATAATGGCTGTATTACTCATTGGCAAGTTTTATTAAAGCCACTATTGAAGCCACCAACGCCATGTTGAGGAGCTCAAAACGCCACAATTACGTCTCATCACAAAGCAAAACCTTTGAACTGGCAAACCGACCACTAACAACTTCGCATCGCTCGCAATTTCTGCAAACTGCATAATCAGGCACGTTGAGTGGCTAGAGGATGCAAAAAATATACAGTAATTTAAAAAAAGTATTGCAAGAATCGTTTTTTTATACAATAATTTGAACAAATGCCAAAAGAAAAAAAAAATTGTATAGACTGGTACATCACTTGGGGATTGCATATGGCTTCGATAGCTTCACCTTCTTCTGTACAATGATTGGCCAATGAACAATCCAGCCATTATAATATTATACAAATAGATAATATATTAACAGTAATGTTCTATTTGAGCACTGGTATTATTGTTTATCTGTTTTGTTTATATTGTGTTTACGGTGCTTTGCAGAAAACCTAATTTAAAAATTATTATTTTTATTATTCTATAAATTAATAAAGATGATAGCTCTGTGGCCGTTGGCGTTGTGGTAGGGCCGTTGTGTATAGTCATCGTGGTAATAGGAATGTTCATCACAATTTGTTATTGGATTCACAAAAAACATCAAAGAAACGGGTAAATATAATAATAGTAATATTTTTTATTATATTGATCACAATGATGATGATGATGGTGATAATGTTAATGATGGCAACGATGATGTCATAACAACAATGATATCTAAAGGGCACTCTGAGAGTGCATACCTCCGCCCAAATCATAATTCTGCTCTATATAAATTTCCAACGCATATATTGTCCCCATAAAAATTGTATTCAGAACAGTGCTGATACCTAAGTGGCTTGACTGGTAATAATATGATAGGCTATATTTTTTGTACGGACACAGAAATACAAGATAATAAAAAAAAAAAATGACATTACGGGATTCGAGTTAGGTAGTATTGATCCATTTTAAAGATATTAAGGCCGGGTACCTCATGGCCCTCAAATGTACACCCTAATTTTGTTCGTCACCAACACTTAATAATGTCTTCCTTGTAGGCTAACTTTGTTCAACTTTCACGAAAGTTTCATTCAGATAAGTTGATTAGTTTTTTCAAATATCTGGTCTGGGACGTTTTTCTTTGAATGGTCCTCATATACACCCTACGTCGGATGGTCATCAAAAGTTAATCACCTCATCATTGGGTCAAACCTAACAATACCTTTAACTGCCATTTAGATAATGTGCAGCAGTTTTTGAGATATTTTGTACACAAGAAACACGCAGACAAACATAATTTCTGCCTTTTAACTTGTTTAACCATTCACAAAAATTCATTCATAACAGTTGATCAGTTTTTTTAAATATCTTGTCTATTACGTTTGCTCTTAAATCCCTTTATATGGTCCTCATATCCACACCTTACTGCAGACCAAAATAATTTCTTTATTGGGTTATACCTAATACTTCCTGTTATTTTCAATTATGTCTGTGCAACCGTTTTCGAGATAAGTCGCACACAACCCCCCCCCCCCAAAAAAAACACGAAAACACCAAAACGTTACACACACACACACACACACACACCCACACACACACATACATACACACACACACACACACATAAACTTACATGTTGTAGTCTCTCCTGGCGGAGATAATCAGTAATAAAAGAAGTGTTACTGTTGATTTTTTTAAATGCAAATACAGAAATCTCACTAAAAAAATTATATTTGTTTTTGAAGATTGAATTTAGAGTCTTCTACTGCGAGGTATACTTCTCAAAATCGGAAAGTTTACATAGAAGGTAAGGCGTCTTTACCTAACCATTAACACCGGTTCCTTTTGTTTCAACCACTTTATTTTGTTTCAACATGTTTAATTTTTAGATAATGCTATATCCGAATCTATTTGGCCTTATCAATAACCATATCATTATGTATTTGCAGTATTTACATAAGCATTTTTTGTGGCACTGATTATGATGGGCTAATAATAATAATAAGGACGGTGATAGTAAAAACGTTAATTATAATGACTATATTGATAGAGATAACGATAATGTGTTTGATAGGGAAGTATACTGCCAAAGTTAACTACGAAGTTATAGTGATAATGATGAATTCGATGTTGATACTGGGAGTAATATTGATTATGAGAGATATTAATGCGATTATGTTAATGATGACGACAATAATTCAAAGATTTATTCTTCATTTAAATTTCTGATGAATGCTTTCTTTTGTTTTTAAAATCAGGCTCCGGAGGAAAAAATTATTTTGATATGTTGTAGAACTGATTTTTCTAAGACAAAAAAAATGTTGTTTGACGAAAAACTGGGGAACGGTGAATGAGATACAGATTTTTGAATATTTAAAAACTGGGGGAATAAGGTGCAAAATGGGCAGTTACGCCCCTTTTTCCCCCAGTTTTTAAATATTCAAAAATCTGTATCTCATTCACCGTTCCCCAGTTTTTCGACAAACAACTTTTTTCTGTCTTAGAAAAATCAGTTCTACAACATATCAACAATTGTTTTTCCTCCGGAGCCTGACTTTAAAACACATAAATATTGAGAAAAACCCTATTTGACTAGTGTGAATTTTGTCTAAAAACATTAATTTTACTTTATATTTTCCTGAAAGGTCAAACGAGTGCTGCGACCCAGCCACTGCCACCCATACCTGCAGGCAGTAACTATATTTCATCCACCTTACAACAGAATGTCTACGAAAAAATTGATCAACAAAACACTGACCTCCAACAAGACAAGAATGCTACAGGCTATACGACCCTCCAACCAAACAATGATTCAATACCTAATTCAAACTCCTTAAAAACAAGTAGAGCTAAAATCGAAAAGGATAAACTTAAACCTGCGTATTACACTCTGCAGAGAGATGAGAATAGTGACGTCACTGAAACGTCACACACAACTGATGCCAACGATAATGGGGAAGCCGACGATGATTTTGCGAAGTTGAGGCAGAATGATATTGAAAAGGAATCATACAGTAAATTAAATCACAATCTGCGCAAAAGTGTTCCGGATGACACAACTGGTGACTACAACAAGCTGATCTGCACGCCTGCGTTTGATGAAGAGTCGGAGGAATATTCTTGTCTTAACAGGGCATCTTCAAACGTGGATAAAAGCGTCACGGATCCTGGCTATAGTAAACTAAACCTCTCTATAGAACCAGGTGAAACTACAGCTAAATCGTATGATGATTATGAAGAAACTTTAACGAGTAAATTTAAACCTGAATATGTAACTACTGAAGGTTCAGAACAATTGAAAGACGACAACCGCTTGCGGAAATCCAATGCCCCGAAAAAAGCAAATTTGAATAATGGATACGAAAAAGCAATTGTCAGAAGATCAGATCAACTAGGCAGTACCAATTCCGGAACAGACAATGGATAAAAATGGATATGAATAAGCAACTGGTAACCAATATACGGACAATTGAAATCTCGATGTACATTTTGGTATATATAAAAAAAAAAAACAAGCGGGAAATTACCCTCGTACACTTCCATGCCTTTTTGACCGCCTTCATGTGTTACTAGTCTACCAACTGTGTTTGAGAGAAAAAAAAAATACAAAAATATAAAACAGTAATATAGGCCTTTTTGCTACGCGGGAGAGGAGGGAAAGATTGTGGATTTCTTTTTAACAGGGAAAAATATTACTACAAAGGCTCAGTGAGAAGGTGTGTGTGTGGTTGTGTGTGTGGTGAGGGGTAATTCACAATGCTGAAATTTCTGTCTCGAGTGGCAGATTTCGTCGATTAATTTGTGACATGACGGTTCTCTGACGGGGTCTCTATTTTACAACTCTTTGACAGAAAAAAGTTGATGTCTCGAAATTGGCTTAAGAAACCCTTTAATTGTTCTGTCGGCGATAAAATTACAAGCTATGATCACACAGTGTTCTTTGAGAAATTTTGACTTGCTGATAAAGAATAGGGTAAAGAAGGCTTAACTGTATGTAATACTATATTTTTAATAATCTACCCAGGAAAGATACTGTAAAGAAATAGGCATATATGCAATTACTATTCCTCTACATTACTTTTGATCATTTATTATCACATTAAGAAAGCAGTTTTAAATCAAATTCAGGTTTACCTGCATATATAGTAGGCTTTATAATTTACTAACAGTGTGAATTACTGATAAATGTCGATGGCCACCTTGATTGTAGGCACTCGATAAAGATTCAGAATCAATTTAAATTCCATACAAGGTAAACATTCTGTTGGATTGTTACTTCAGCTTGTATAGACAGACTAAATAGCATCCATATATATATGTATATATATATATATATATATATATATATATACATCTCTCTCTTATACACATCTAGATGTGTATAAGAGACAGTATATATATATATATATATATATATATATATGATAATTAATATAATATTTAATCAACTTCTACATATTAGTTAAGTTGATACGTTTAACTTATTAGTCGTCCATCTATCGATGAAAAACAAAAGAGACGCTTTAAATATTCGTAAAACAAAAGTTTTATTTTCGAAAGGCCAATGACAAATATCGATATATCCACGGCCCTTGTATCTAAAGGTTGATGTTACAGATTTTATCGTTTATCATCCGTGTTTAAAAATATTTCGTTAAACAGCGTGTTGAGGTTAATAGAGGTTAGCTTCAAATGATTGCTTGCTGAGAATATATTTTGAGTTATAATTATAGTTAGAAACATTGGTAAATAGACGAAGGCCTTTTTGCATAATAATAAATTGGATGGTAGTCAATAGAGGATATTTATAATAACATTTAAATTTGATTAATATTCTGGAAAAGTCCATATTTAGGTGGTATTTTTTTACAGATTCGATCGCAGTCAGTATGTCTTGTGGAAAAACAAACAAATAAAATGATAAATATATAAACGAGAAAAAATACAGTGTCTTATATAGATAGATTAAATGAAATTATTTTTTGTGATAAATGAAATGCTAATTCGTTTTAATTCATCATATCCAGCTTTTAGACATTCTGTAATATCACACTGCTAGTAGCTCTTCTCACCCAATCAGCGTCGTTACAGGCTGTCGACAATGGAGTATACCGATTTTTTGTAAACCGTATGTATAAACTGTTTGGGTTTTTAACACAACATAAAAATTATAGTTGAGCCAAATCCCTTCGTGTGCGCGGCAAACATTAAAGTAGTTTTTGTTAGTTAACATATTGCGCATACACTAACGTGTACAGCACGCCTGTATCAGTTTAGTATCAGAATGATAATCGATAAATAAAGAATACGGTAGCATTTGATTATTTGAATTCTAATCAAAGCCGTGTATATTGTAATTATTACTAATATAAAAGTCCAAGTAGTAATAATAATAATAAATAATAATAATAATAAATAATTATAATAATAATAATAACAATTATTAGTAGTAATTTAAATAATAAAAATATAATGGTTGAAAACACTACAAATTAAGGATCAGTGAGAGGCTAGGGTGGAGTGGCAAATTCACAAGGCTTGCCCCCCCCCACTGGGAGAACAGTAGATTTCCTATTGAACAGGTTATCCAGTAAAAACAAACATAAATACATAATCTCTTACTCCAGTGGCATATTTTCGTAGACTCATTTGCGACATAATGGTTCACATCACCTCCATATTACAACTCTTTGGCGAAGAATGAATTTGTTGTCTCGAAATTTGCCCAACGAACCTATAGTTGTTTTTCTGTCTGCAGTGTTTGCTGGAAATTATAAGCTATGCTCATACAGAATTCTATAATGTAAGAAATTGTGGCTTGGTGAAAAATTCGTTTCTTTTTTTATTTATTGAGGGTGACCCTTCCAACTGGACCAAGAAGGCCAGCTGATGTTCAGGGTATCTCTTTTAAAATATAAGATACACCAGAAATAAATACGGTTTCTGTAATTACTACTCCTCTATATTACATCTGAGCAGCTATTATCGGAATAAGGCAGCAGCTTTGAAACAAATTAAGACTTTACGTTCACAACCAGGATAGGTTTTATAGGAGAATACAGACACATTATATAAATACTTGCTTTATTGATGTATAAATTATAAATAAAAGCAGAAAATTAAAGTAGTTTATATATAGGCACTAAGTAGGCCTACAAAGTTTGCATACAAACTTATAATCGTTAATACTGCTAATTTCCTAATTGTGGGTGACATGTCGATGTTGATTATGCACTCGATAAAGATTCAGACTTCATTTAAATCTCATAACGACTGAGCGGTAAGGCAGACGGCGCTACTACTACAGTCTTAATAGAGTAATAGAGTATCGGCACGTAACTGGATCCAGTCGCTCCTCGCCCAGGTTCGGTTGGTAGAACAAAGTCTTCTCGGATAAAATGGAGGTTCAGTTTACACATCTGGCTAATGTGCACTTTAAAGAACCTATTGCATCTTTCGGAAGAGTAGGGGGTTAGCTTGGTGATATGGTTCATTTCAGCCCTTGTCTTTGTGGAATGATGTAAACTTGTACCTACTATTAAGAGCCTCTTTATTAGGGCGACTATTAGTCACGGACCACACCCATAAGAAATTCAGCACAATGATGCTTGGTTATGTGTGTAGCAACTCTCACATTATTGCGATCAGCACTGCGACCGCAGCGACCTACCGTCGTATCAGACCGGAGGTAGGACTTGCCCCTCGTAACCCCTTACACTATCACGACGTAGCCCTGGGATCGTACGTCGTAGAATAACCCCTAGCATGAACATTACTTTGACTCTTTTAATATGCATGAAATACCTCGTGTAATTTATTGGTGGGAAGTCATAATTTCCACATTCGCTTCAATTTGTGGTATGAATAGCTAGCAAGAACATGGTCAGGACTCGGGTCTCATACAAATGACTACAGCACACGTGAGAGCGACTATGATCAGACTGGCGACCAGTACCGACCACAATACAATTTTGAACATGTTGAAACCTCCGCAAACATCCATGGCTCTCTCCCTTGTCAGAAACAAGTTGCTCCTAGCTGCTCTCACACTATCACGACTTGGCCACGACTGTACTGGTCAGTGTCAGTCGTTAACCGATCGCATTGTAAGCCTATGTCGTGATAGTGTTCAAGTAGCTTTTATCTCCTCCCCTTTATACAAGGTCTTAATAAAATTATGTAGCAATTCTCCAGGACGGTAACTTTACAGTTGTGTAAAGACAGATCAAATAGCATTATGTATGTGTATATTGTAATTGATAGGATGTTTATTACAGTATATGACTTATAGGCTTAAAGTATTGTCTTCTATTTTATGCATAACCATACATTGACTTGTAATCAAATAAGGATATTCGTAATAAACTGTTAACCAGCAAAATAAACTGCTTTTCAATTACTGTTTAATACCGTAGTCTCTCAGTGGACGTTGATATCATTAACGACCAGTTTAAAAAATGAATTTAATTACGTTTGTGGGACGATGCGTGTTTGTGGGGACAAGCGTTAATTACTGGAGCTTTCTGATTGGTCAGTTAAGTTTGATTAAAGGCTCATTTGTGAATTGTGATTCGATCACAGGCAGTATATCTTTCAGAAAAATAAATAAATGAACATTTATTATAATAAATATATAAACGAAAACAACTTTAATGTATTGGTATTCGTTTTAATTTATCAATTCTGTCAGTTACACCCTCTGCAATATCTACACTGCGTATAATAGCTGTTCCTATCATCACCGTCGTTGACAGCTGTAGGCAATGGCGTGTAGCATTCGTAAGCAAGGTATATAAACTAGCTGTTTGGGTCTTAACATAACCTAAAGCTTATTGTTAAGACGAATCCCCTCGTGTGTGCGGCGCGACATTAAAGTGTTTTAGTTAGTTAACCTATTGCGAATACACTAAAAATATGTAAGCACTATTTCGACATGTGTCGCTTTTTTTGTAAATGTACTATGGTTTTAATGGAAAGACCTATATTAAATGTTATTTTCCCAATTGTTTGCGATAATTTTTATCATTTTCAACATGGGTTTATAAAAGGTCAATCTGTTGGTTTCCATTTAATTTCACTGAGTTGGGTTTAAGTTGGTGGCGTCGCGCTGGTGCCGGGGGCTCTGTTGACTTCTGAGTGTGTGGCCCTTATTTTTACTTCACTTGTTTTATACGTGCGTTGTTGTATACGTGCGAGGGATAACGGAGGTCAGAAGAACCATGCCAACTTGGCTCCTTCTATCAACCAATTAAAAGATAACTACTTCATTCATAAGATCCTCTTCATAAAACAAAACATATCACAAAACAAACCTGAAAACACTAAAAATGAAATTAATATAACTTTTAATTACTCATAAAACCACATAGGTTATCAAATCTTTAAGTTACAGATCGAAAAATAATTATTGATCTACAGTCGTTTCACTACAAACATTCTTAAATTTGCTGCCAGGAAATATGGGTTATTGGAAGACAGACACATTTTATTGACGAGAAAAGTCGTTAAAACCTTTGAAGTCAAAAACATTGAAATAAACAAAACTAAAGTTGTCAAATACTTGAAGTTCCAATATATTGATAGTACATTATTCGAATCTCTTGGTAACACAATCATTACAAAAGTAAACTCACGCGTATGTCGCACTTTAATGGACGTTTTTATACTGTAAATTCGATTTCGTTTATCGTCGATCGTATTAAGTAAGTTTTGTACAATCTAAAGAGAGTATGCGACCCATCAACATTTTTCCGCGACTTAAACATTGGGTCGCGACTTTTAGGTTGGGGAACAGTGGTCTACCACCTCAGCCCCTTGGTTGGGGCTGTGGTAAGAAAATGTATGATTATGGTGATGATCAGAAATGGCACTCAGAAACTTAAAATTTTAATATAATTTTCCATTTATCTCCATTTAAAAACATTTTTTTTAGTCTTTC
Source organism: Anneissia japonica (assembly GCF_011630105.1). Taxonomy (NCBI): domain Eukaryota; kingdom Metazoa; phylum Echinodermata; class Crinoidea; order Comatulida; family Comatulidae; genus Anneissia; species Anneissia japonica. Next base: position 42,612 of record NW_022755229.1, on the reverse strand, counting down.
GTGGGGTTCTCACATTTGATGTTTCTTATTTTATGTACATTAACATAACAGCTGTAAAAAAGTATGTAAAAAGTTAAATGCTAAAAATCATTATATTATAAATTATATTAAAAATATAGTAGTATATTACTAAACGGCTATAAACTTACACACAATAAAATACTTTTTAAAACAAATGTATAAATGTGTAACACGTTTATTATACATTTGTATAAAAAAAAAACACATTTTGACAATGGGGTGGGGCACTTCAATCCACCACTGGATATATGTTTGTCCTATAGTCGATGTCAAAGACACATTATGCTGGTATCAACATGACCTTTTGAGTCAGGGTGCTACATCGAGGATTCTATGAGTAGGAGCCCCTTCAGGGTTCTTGGGTCGAGAAACCTGCGGACCGCCTCGTGAGAGCCACTGGTTTAATTCTATATCTTAGCAATCGTTATCAAAGGATGGTTATAGAAGGTTGTAATTCCGAGTGGCCTCCAGGGTAGATGATTTCTTCAGGGCTCCATACTTGGTCCGTTTTGTTTCTTGTATTTGTTAATTTATTTCCAAGCTCTGTCCACCACTCCATCCTATCAATGTTCAAGAAAGTCCTAAGCATGTCTGGTTGTAGTAACTACTTGGGATTTGCAATTCAACATTTCCAAATGTTAGTATCTATTACTACAAAAAAACAATTAAATTTGATTATAAATTGAATGATTCTATTACAGACCTGGGATTTGATATATCATCTACCCTTGATTGGAATGGTCGTGTTATTAAAATTATTAGCAAATGCAATAAAAAGCTCGGAATGATTAACAGTAACCCAAAATTAACCGAAATTAGGGCCAATCTGTGAAAAAAATTAGAAAGAAGCTGATTTCAACTGATATGTGTAGGGCTATATGTCGGATACAGAATTGTTATCACTAACATGGCATATGTCATTTTTTAAAACTCATCTTTATTTAAAGCTGGAGATAAACAGTTGAGCCTTAGAATATAGATAGGTATATTGTATGTTGTAAAATTTTGAATAGTTTATAAAATTGACCAAAATAAATTATAACTTCCAACGAGAAACAGATCGAAAAAATAAATTTTCCGACATCAACGGAAAAACTCTTTGTGTCAATGGGTATAGGTACACCCTAATTGGTGTCACTCGGTCGGCGTAATAATTTCAACCTCTTGCATTTCTTCGTGTGGATACACAACCGGACCTTTTTTCTCGTTGCGGATTAAAATTACCTCGCTCCGTGCACAGATAACTCCTTGGAAATTCTTTTTCCTGCCTGCCACCCCTTCCTCCTCCAATACACTAGGGCGCTACGGCATCCTGCCGCTTGGCTTGTTGGCCACTTTTTAAGAATTTTTACTATGGAAATTAATTTAGGGACCGAACGTGTGCAATTCAAATGTGATATGAAAATTGTGTTACTTTGTCTGATAGTAGAGCTTTAATAATTAGTTTTATCGATAAGTTTTAAGCTGTGATTTATATGTCTAATCAATATACTTATCTATATTTTACGCTTAACTGTTAGACTACAGCTTTGAAAAAGATGAGTTAAAAAAATGATATAAATTCCATTTGAGTGATAACATTTTTTAATATTTTGACCTTTTACCTTATTTTTTGGAGGTAATGAATTGGATATGAGGGTCCTTTTATATTATTTTCTTGGTTTTTTTCTATTATTCTGTGAGTTTTGACACCAAAATCAACCATATACCATGGAGTGTTCCCAAGATACATATTTTAGTATTTTAGATTGGGTCAATGGCCTTTAAACCCAAAATAGTCATTTCCTTACCCCTCTCTCCTATTCCCCTAACTTTGTATAGTGTATCTTAGTATATATTTTCACACAAATCAGTTGAAATCACCTTCACTTTAATTTTTGAAATTATTTATGCTATTTTAGTGTCATAAAACAACCATTTTTGACATTTGACCTCGTTTCAAGGTCATAAATTGATTATGAGGGTTATTTAATTTATTTTCTTAAATTGTTTGTGTAATTTTTTGCACTTTTTCAGCAAGATCAATTAATAATAATAATTAAAGTTCGCCGGCCGGGCCTACGTTATAAATAAAGAGAATGAGTGCATATTAATTCGTCGATCACATCACATCATATAATAATAATTAAAGTTCGCCGGCCGGGCCTACGTTATAAATAAAGAGAATGAGTGCATATTAATTCGTCGATCACATCACAAACTAACACAATCAAAGTAGATTGTGTTAGTTTGTGAAATCAGTAGCGCGTCAAAACAAGCGCGTATTAGTTGTCAGGCACATTCGTATTCTTTATCATACAATAGCCTGGTTCTCACGACGAGAGCCCTATAGAGCAGGAGCCCAGGGGTGTCAGCATAGCTGGAAAGTTAACCATTTTTTGTGTATATATTAATGTTCTATGTGCCTGTCTATGTAGGAGAATGGGCATCTGCAGGTCCCATTGTGGTAGGTGTGGTCAGGAGGGGCATACAAAGGGCCCTAAAAATTGAGCTAGATCAACTTGTGAATTAACCCAATGAAACCTATCAGAATATATTCGGTATAGTTCCAGATATCACGAATGGACAATGCCAGACATTTCCAATGGTGAGGGGTGGGTGCCAGACGCAAAAAACCGGTGCCCCAAAATTAAGCTAGATCAGCTTATGAGTTAACCCGATGAAACCTACTGGAAAATGTTGGGCATAGTACCAGGTATCAGGAATGGTCACCGCCAGACATTTTTAATGGTGGGGTATACCTGCCAGACACCCCCAAATACCCCGCCCAAAAAATTGACCTAGATCAGCTTGTGAGTTAACCCGATAAAACCTACTAGAAAATGTTCGGCATAGTACCAGGTATCAGAAATGGCCACTGCAAGATATTTTTAATGGTGGGGTGTACCTGCCAGACACCCCCTTATAGCCAGCCCCCGAAAATTGACCTAGATTACCTTGTGAGTTAACCCGATAAAACCTACTGGAAAATGTTCGGCATAGTACCAGGTATCATGAGTGGCCAATGCCAGACACCCCCTTATACTCTGCGCCCCCCCCCTACCCCAAAAAAATAACAGATCAGCTTGTGAG
>NW_022755229.1:36966-39478 GCF_011630105.1 Anneissia japonica | reverse complement strand
GCACCAGGTATCACGAATGACCACTGCCAGACATTTTTGAGTGTGGTGTATCTACCAGACACCCCCTTATGCCCTGCCCCCTCCCAACCCCCCAAAAGAATAAAAATTTATCAAGATTATCTAGTGAGTTCACCTGATGAATGTTACGTGACATGACACGTTACATGTAACATGAGTGACCACAATGACAATCAAACATTTGTGGTGGAGTTAACCTGAGGAAACATATTGTTTAGCATAGTACCAGTGGCCACTGCCGAACATTTATGTGGTGGGGTGTACACACCAAACGTCTCCTTATTTCCCACCACCAGAATTGACCTAGATTAGGTAATGAGTTAACCTGATGAAACTTACTGTGTAAGATGTTCATTGTAGTCCAAGTTATTATGAATGGCCACTGTCAGAAATTCTGATGGTGGGGTGTGTCTGCCAGACACCCCTTATTCCTCGCCCCAAAAATTGACCTAGATTATCTAGTAAGTTAACGTGATGAAAGTAACTGTGAAATGTTCGGCATTGTGGTGGGCAAAGTGATAGAAAACCTCTAGTCGTTTATGGCCCGACACTGATCACCTGTAAAAATTAGTACCGTATTAAAACTGAGCACTGCATGAGGGTTTTGGAAGCACACTTGAAACATCAAAGTTAGTTTTCGTCCCTCTGTGTTAAATCGAAAATTTACTTTGGCCCTCCAATTGATTTTTATGCCCACCCCTACTCTAAATAATATGAGAGGATTTTAAGCATAGAAGTGTGGGGTTAATAAGGGTGGGTGGAGAGCCATGAAATTAGGTTTAGACTGGATGGAAAACTTCAAGGCTGGGTGACTCCACCTCTTCTCCCTCCCCCTTAACTACATTCCTGAATTTGCAAAATGTAGGCCTATCATACAATACTATATACAATATATAGTAGTCAATATTACAACAGTTTAGCAATGAGATTCTATACAGGATTGAAAGTTTATGAATGCCCAATATTCAGTACGAGTAAATTTTGAGTAAGTTAATTGCTTTATTTTTCTTACGCTGAAAGTATAGTCATATGTTCAATGAACTCAAAAAATGTCTTCAAGAATGTTAAGGCACCTAAAAGAATGGTGCTACGATATATTCAACTGTGCACGAGTGTAGATGGTAAATCATCACAAACTTTGGTCTTTAATCAAATTAGTAATATGATACTAATTAGATAATACTAATAATTGGTACATAACAAATACTTATATAGCACCAATTCAAAATTTATCTATTAAGCACTACCAAGTGAGTAAATAAGGCAAGTTTAACATTCCTGTAATAAAAAAGTTTTTAGATTTTTATAAAGCAAATTAGGCAAATAGGCAAACTATATACTTACGACATTTAATTTGAATTTTATATAATTCAACTTGTAATTAAAATTAAACGTGAAGTTACTGTAGTATTCCTTACAATAAGATTAACAATTCAAGCTTATGATAATTTCATATAGGCCAAGTGAGTTTTAACTTAGGCAACCCTTCCTAAAAAGGTACACTTTCTTCATCAAAAGGCTTCTACGGATGGAATACTGTAACCTGTGTGAAGCACAAACTCCTAAACCCAGTACTATTACGACTTTTAATTGTCGGGAAATCTACTTTACTGAATATTGGGCATTTATACATTTTAAATCCTGTATAGAATCTCATTGTTAAACTGTTGTAATATTGATTACCGGTACTAAAAATAATAAAAGATTATATAGTATTATACTATATAGTATTAGTACTTAAAGTTTTCCATCCAGTCTGAAGCTAATCTCATGGCTCCCCACCCACCCTTATTAACCCACACTTCCATCCTTGCAGTATAATAGACTCTTATTTAGAGTAGGGGTGGGCATAAAAATCAATCGGAGGGCCAAAGTGAATTTTCGATTTAACACAGAGGGCCGAAACTTAGCTTTAATGTTTCAAGTGTGCTTCCAAAAACCTTCATGCAGTGCTTTTATGTCATTTGATTCTCAGTTTTAATATTACTTTTTACTGGTGATCAGTGTCGGGCCGTAATAGACTAGGGTTTTGCTATAACTGTGCCCACCACAATGCCGAACACTTCACATTTACTTTCATCACGTTAACTTACTAGATAATACTAGACAATCTAGGTTATTTTTTGGACTACCACTACCAAATGGGCAAATAAGGCAAGTTTAACATTTCTGTAATAAAAAAGTTTCTAGATTTTTATAAAGCAAATTAGGCAAATAGGCAAACGATATACTTACGACATTTAATTTGAATTTTGTATAATTCAACTTGTAATTAAAATTAAACGTGAAGTTACTGTAGTATTCCTTACATTAAGATTAACAATTCAAGCTTATAATTAATTTCATATAGTCCGAGCGAGTTTTAACCGAGGCAACTCTTCCTAAAAAAGGAAACTTTCTTTATCAAAAGGCTTCTACGAATGGAATAAACCCAGTTCCATTACAATTTTTATTTGTACTGGAAATCTACTCGTACTGAATATTGGGCATTCAT
>NW_022755229.1:15658-36110 GCF_011630105.1 Anneissia japonica | reverse complement strand
TTTTTTGCAATGCGTTTGATCGTGTTAACTCACAAGCTGATCTATGTTATTTTGGGGGGAGGGGGGCAGGGTATAATTGGGTGTCTGGCGGGTACACCCCACCACTAAAAATGTCTGGCAGTGGCCACTTATGATACCTGGTACTATGCCGAACATTTTCCAGTAGGTTTCATAGGGTTAACTCACAAGCTAATCTAGCTTAATTTTGGGGTACCGGTTTTTTGCGTCTGGCACGCACCCCCCACCACTGGAAAAGTCTGGCATTGACCATTCATGTTATCTTGAACTATGCCGAATATATTCTGATAGGTTTCATTGGGTTAATTCACAAGTTAATCTAGCTCAATTTTGGGGGCCCTTTTTATGCCTCTCCTGACCACACCCACCACAATGGGACCGGCAGATGCCCATTCTCCTACATAGACAGGCACATAGAACATTACTATATACACAGAAATTGGTTAACTTTCCAGCTATGCTGTCATCCCTGGGCTCCTGGTCTACTAGTACCTGGATCGGGAGCTAACAGTTAGCGCTAACCGTTAGCACCTGAGTGAGAACGCCCGATCGGTTAGCGCTAACCGTTAGCGGTATCTGGATACCGCTAACGGTTAGCAAGCGCTATCGGTTAGCAAGTTGAGCGCGTTTTTATCATCAACCAATCACACGTACGCGTTTACAATTTCCAGTTTCGTATTGATCGCCAGTGATTCGATCATCAAATGTTTGTATCCGGATCGGGCTTGATTGTGTTAGTTCGTGATGTGAACGACGAATTGTTTCCTGGTTGCTAAAGTTCCTGTTAAGTTGAACATGATATTGTTCAAGGAAATAATTAAAAATAACTCTCGATGAAAATAGCCATCACTTTAAACGTACATGAAGTATTAAGAGAATTAAGAAAGTTATAATGCCGATGTCTGTAGTAAAATACAGTGTCTTCTTCATCTTAATTTCATCGTATTTTATCTGTGTTATTTTAACTATGAAGTGTACGCCCGGGTAAGTACTGTAGTTTAACAATATGAATTTGAACTATAAATAATTCTACTAGTATAGTGTGCTTACAGTCACATTGTTGAAACGTATTACTACGAATTTATGAATTTTGCTTACTTGGTATATAAAAATAGATTTCAAAAAACCGTAGAGAGATTAGAGAAAAAATATATAATCATTTGACTCTGTGATACATATTTTTTTTTTTTTTGGAAATGAACAATTAATAATATAGATTAGAGAATATTTCTTATTTGTTTAAGATATCCCAACTATGTCGGAAATTAACGTTGAAGCAAGGTTTGCAACCCTTTTAGTAAGAAATTACGTTACAATTATATTTATAGTTTAAAAAAATATATAGAACACAAAACTACAACGCTAGTTATACCTGTTGTTGTGAAAATTGTTAATTAGTTATTTGATATTTACAATATATAGCACCTTTTCTTTAGGTTACGAAGAACTTACGAAGATGTGGTCACTGGGTCCACATGCTTAACAAGGGTGGCGCCAGCGGGTGGGGGAACTAGAGTTCCTCTATAAGAGAGAGTTGCGACATGAGCCGCTTATGGGACTCCATATTGGGGCCATTTATGCATGAATGAATACGAACACCTATTCTACAGTATGGCGGTTGTATAAATAACAGGGAATTGTAAAACATTATTAAAAATGTTAAAAACTAAATTTTAAGTCATTTGATAGTAAATATCTGTTAATTAATGCATATTTGAAGTTTATAGTAAAATTCAAGAAAAAATTGATTCTCAATAGTCTGTCATAATTAATTATATTACATGTAGTTTTTGCTTGACCAGATTGGCGTATCACCTTTAGCTAGGCGTACATGATTGCATTTGTTAAGCGTAGCGACTATGCCTAGGCCTTAATTACACCCTCTATAACAACTTCGTGCTTACACACATGACAAATTTGGAATTCGTATAATAAACAGGTGTTTGCGGCAAGCCTCTAGCTAGGATGCCAGTCTCATAATATCTCCAAAAACTTGTAGTATAACAAGAGAAGTCCGTAAGTCATACGTAACTGAAACAATACTTACCGTACCACAGTAATAGCGCTGCTGCGGTACGTAGGCCTAGGCTCTTCTTTTCCCATCTTGAATTCAGAGGTCGAAACAAATTTTCAATTTTATTTCAATAATATAGTGGTGTAGAGTAGTCTATTAAGAACATTTTCCAGCAAAAAATAATGTAACTCGACCTTTCGAAGTTATAAATTTTTAAATAACATGAGGTCGAGAATTTAGCCTCTAAGTTTATCTTATTTCTGTTAGTTACGCACCAATGGTTTAGTTGTGTGGCCACAAAATGGTGGAATGAGAGCGTCCACAAGTCACGTCCTCCTGAACCGCTCATGTCGCAACTCTCTCTATATAGGAACTGTAGGGGGAACCAGGGCCTCCCTTCTGGGAGAGCTGCCACATAGTCGGGCATAAAACAAACCACAGTTCTATTAAAAAAACCCGATTTAAATAAGCCTTTGAAACCCCTAAATTGTCAATTTTGTAGTAATCTAATATACTTAGACTTGATGAAATGGTAACTATTTCATCAGGTCTAAGTATATATAGGCCTAGATATGGCACTGTGTTGTAGCAAATTTCCCCCTATTGTAGTACTGATTCTGAAGATAAATGTTTAGAAATGCTCAGAGACAAATTACGAGTACTTTGGACACAGGTGTTAAATTACAATTATCATTACAATTAACCATTTTAATGAGAAAAAAAATCCCTGTCAATTAACAGACAGTGAGCGTATTTGCTGTATTCATTTGCATGATTGGCTGGTAACATTTAATATTTTTCATAAAACAATCAGTAAATCAGTGAAAGCTATATTTTTTTCGTCTGATTTTAATCGTTTTAAATAACCTATTCATATTTTTAAATGGGTAGACAGGCTTTATAAACGCGTGGTACGTTATATCATTATATCGTCTCATCTTCTCCTCCCTGGCTGTTACTTTTATTCATATTGAATATGAACGAAATGTCTGTGAGAAATCAACAATAAGACAATACATAGAATTGTCTTTATACCTGTGTCCGAGCGTTTCGTTTATATCCTCCAGAATCTATATATGTATAATAGTATAGCATTTAATATGTACAGTAGGCCTATGCTATATACTTTACCACTAGGCCTACTCAGAGTCAAATAACCAACCAGATTCAATGCCGCATTTTATGCTTTCAAAAAACGCTATACGTAAACAGCGGTAAAGGGATATTATAATTACAATATTAATTGTCCATTAATTGTGTCGACACTGTGTCGACTATACACTGTCTCGACCAACTACTACAAAGAGATTTTGGCTTACCCTACTACTGTTACACAGTAGCTTTCGTATTCGACAAGCAGCGAACACTACTTTCACGACTCTCGAAGGGGAAGTCAAACATGCATAATTCATGTAATCACTTCACCTAAATGACCTTAAATAGCGCCCTCTATAATTTATGCCTTAACCGTATGGGGAAAAAAACATAATGCCTTCCGGAACGCTTTCGAGCGATTTTAAGCGACGCCCGACCACTCCCACTTTTTTTGTAGGGCCATCAGCCCTCCTGTCGGGGACATCAGACCAGTCGTTGAGGATCAGACCCGTCGTCAGGCAAACCCTGGCTCCACTTTAAATGCTTGTGTTGCTGCCATATTGGCGCAGTAACATGCAGCCACCAGGTACCCTATTTATACTCCTAGGTGGAGGAAAGAGCATGAGATTAAGAACCCGTACAGGCTATAAATTTGATGTAGTCCTATATTAGTCAAACCCTAAATATTGTAAAATTATATTGCTGATAGCATGCCGATCAAAGCAAACGCATACTGGTACCTGACTTGCAGCCCGCCCTCCTTTCGCGGAAAGGCAAAAGTACACCAAAGAATACGTGAAAGTATTACTAAATTGATTTAAGGAAAAAAAAAAAACTTGCAAAATCATTATTGAACACAACGTCACACTGCACTCAAGAGAACACATAAAAAATAATTTATTGTAAACATTATCAAAAGAAAGATCCGCATAACTTCCGCCGAAGTTTTTCTAATCAAACGTGACCTAACAAGGTGTAGGCCTATAGTATATTCTTTAACGAGGGTGCTTTCTAGAATAAATCGAAACTGATAGGCTAAACCGAAAGCCAGAAAGCTCAAACGATATCCAATATGTAGCAAATAGTTAATGTCATAACTATAAAGGAGTCATCAGCCACCTTGTGTCTGATGTATTATGTACATCCATGGAAAATGGTTATTGTGTACCAGAAGCTAAAGCTCCCCTTCTGACAGATAACAATGTCATCATTTGTAAGCTAACGTGTTTCTTTGCACCAGACCCTGGACCCATTTTACTGTGTGGGACTGTTCCAACTGTCCCAATAGCTGGCTAAGGCACTAGTGGGTAACTAATGACTTTAAATATCTCTCTAAAAGGCGTCAACAAGCGTCTGAGTCTGGAAATTGAGCTAATTACAATAATATCTGTAAAAACGTTAACTTTAGTTCCAAGCGTCTTCGGTGCAATTTCTACAAAAGACGTATTGATTCTTTGCTGACTCAAATTCTAAATCCTGGTTGAACAAGGGGCCAATTGTAAGATGAATGGGAATATGAATCATGCAGATCTTGAATAAAATCTAGGGGGTGAGGTCAACATTTTCCCCAAAAACGAAAGGGGATCCGGGGGTTCTCCCCCGGGAAAATTTTGATTTCTAGATGGCAGGAAATGACCTTTCTCGACTTTTGAGCTAGGTGTCTAATGACATTGTTCTTCAAAATTCAAGGTTTTCCCCTCTTAAAAACGGTCAGGTAAACTTTCTCATTCTTATTACAGTAAATAGGCGTGATATGTGTATATACATACATTAAAAAAAATAATCGATAAGCTCCAAAGAAAAGGGGGGTCTCCTCCGGGAAAATTTTGATTCCTAGATGGCAGGGAAATGAGCTTTTCCGACTTCTGAGGTGTCTTAATTACCCTTTTGAAAATTATTATAATGACTCAATGATTCCAAAGAAAAAAGGGAGGTTCAGGTTTTCCCCGGGAAAATGTTGATTTCTAAATGGTGGGAAATGAGCTTTCCCGACTTCTGAAGTATATTTTAGCGACTTTAATTTTAAGTTTTTCAAAATTGAAGGTTTTCCCCTCTTGAAAACGGTCAGGTCAATGTTTCCCATTGTTATTATACAGTAGATAGGCCTTATGTGTATACATACATTAAAAAAAAATTGAGTAGTTGCATATAACGATTCCCCCCCCCCCATGAATCGATAAATCCAAAAAGAAAGGGGGGTCTGGGTGTTCTCCCCGGGGAAAATTTTGATTCATAGAAGGCGGGAAATGAGCTTTCCCGACTGCTGAGGTGTCTTTTAATTACTTTTAAGTTATTCAAAATTCAAGGTTTCCCCCTCTTGATATGAATCAATGAACCCAAAGAGAAAGGGAGGTTCGGGTTCTTCCAGGAAAAATGTTGATTTCTAAATGGTGGAAAATGAGCTTTCCCGACTTCTAAAGTATCTTTTATCGACTTTAATTTTATGTTCTTCATTTCAAGGTTTTTCCCTCTTGAAAACGGCCAGGTAAATCTTCTCATTTTTTATTTATTTGTGTATACATACATAAGCAAATGAGTAGTTGCATGCGTATTCTTTTTTTTCATGAATCGATAAATCCCAAAAAGAAAGGGTGGTCCGGGGGTTCTCCCCCGGGAAAATTTTGATTCTAGATGGCGGGAAATGAGCTTTTCCGACATTTGAAGTGTGTTTTAATAACTTTTATATTCTTCAAAACTCTAATTTTCTTATTGTAACAAAAAAAAAAAAAAATGAAAAAAAAAAATCAGCTTACTGGTCCAGAAAAGGTAGGTCTTGATTTTTTTTTGTTTCCCAATGGAGGGGTCATTACCCTTGACCCCTCCCCCAGATCCGCCAATGTGAATTGCAAGAAAATTTAACTCGGTCGGTGACTGGATAAACATTCTCTTTCCCATCCTTCTCGTTCTTTCCTTTTTCTTTTCTTTAATTTTTTCTGATCATAGAAAAATCTTCAGACATTATATATTTTTTGCCAAAAGGGGAGCCCGGCCCCTACCTCCCACCCGGCCCCCGGTTCCGCCGGCCATGGCATTGATTAGAATTTCATATGAATGCTCAGATGCTACAGATAAATTTAATGAATTACGTTTACTACATCTGGAATTTAAAACCACATGATCTAATTAACCACAATATTGTTATCAATAAGCTCCATTCCCTTGGTGTTGTCGCTTGGGTTAGTTTATTCGTTAGCAAAAGGCTTAGCCAGGTTAAATTAGACGATACCCTTACTGAACGGTTTTCAACGAATGGAGGTTTCGGTATAAGGTACGTGGTTGGGTGTCGTTATATTTATTATCTAGCTTTATTAATGACATATATACAGACAGGTTATTAAGGATGATACCACTAAACAGTAGTAGAAAAAAAATATCTAAAAATCAAATCTGCAATTTGCAAACTGATGTTAACCTTATTGTTAATTAGTTTAATATAATTACCATATAAAATACGGAATTGCAGTTTAACTGAATTTAGACATTCCTAAACATGAAAGCCTATCCAACACTGCTAGGCTAGGCCAGCCTTACTTCGATTGAGGTTCTGTTATCACACATAAACACGGCCAATATGATATTTTTCGTTACTAGTATTGACACTTGTAAAATATGATACTTCATAGGAATTATTTCAAATTTGTTAAAAATCTGACTCTGACGACCGAGATTTTGACAAAAACTAATCCCATTAGAGAGGGTCACTTTATTGACTGTATAACGTATACAAAGAAGCGAGAGCATTCCAGCGGATGCGATCTATAACCACTGAATTTGCAGTGAGCAACCAGGCTGGGTCGGGGTCCAGGGGCCAAAGGTCCTGGAAAAATTTGCTTTCTTAGTCCTAGTAGACTAATTTGAAGGCATTTTATCATGTTAATCTCTATATGTCCGTGAACACAGCGATAGGGCCTATCAAAAAAGTACCAGTGGAGGACATGGAGAAACAAGCAAATTGTTTCCTAAATGAAAAATACTACTGTATAAATTCGTAACCATTACGAATAAAAATTCATAATCAATTCTGCTATTAAATGAATAATAGCAAAGATTGATATAAAGAGTGGATTAAAAGCGACTGTAAATGAGTTGATTCAAACAACTAGAAGCATTTGAAACAAATTAATTAATTTTGCTCCTTTCTCCCCATTTTCTAACACGTGCACGCTCCAGCGTCGAGTATACTCGTTTCAGGGTATTTCTGAGAGCGCTAGGAACGATTATACTTGTCTAAACCGGTGTGTCATTCTAGCATTTTGACTTCATTGCTATACACTGACATACCAGCTGGTAGTTAGGGGAAGATACACCTAGACGATAACGTGCATATAACGTGTGTATGTTTGTTGTGCTATGTTGCTGGCAGTACAAAAGATTGCGCGTGTGGAGTCAGTATTCTTATTGTAACTCATTTGTACATTCATACAATCTTAATACTCTACTGTTATGTGATTCATTTTATAATGATTCTGGGAACAAGGTCACATTTTTTTGGTTATAATTAGTGGACGTTTTTGGATTGGGTGGGGTGCGTACGCACCCAACGCACCCCCCCCCCCAGATACGGGCCTGAAGTAGAGGTACAGTACATTACAATTATGTGGTGAAACATATAGTAATGTATGACGGCCGAGCACCTGGAAAAACAGTTTCGAAACAAATCAATTAAAATAAGAACAATTCACTTGCAAAGAAAAGACGACCATTTACTAATAGGCAATACCAACAATAAGCTTGTTGTGTGTGTAACCTACTGTATATCAATGAGCAAAAGCACTGCGGGAAGGTTATACGCCTTTTGTGTGGCGTAATCTTAGAAATAAAGTGTGTATATCATTGTTAACGAAATTCTGAGTTTCACGTCGCCAAAAAAAGAAAAAAAAATTGATAAGAAAAATAAATAACTGCTAAGTTTGTGGGCGTAAGTTTGATAGTACAACCTAAGGGTACCACCAACTCCCCACCATACAAGTACAGCTCCCATTGACGTCTCAGTAGAAAGATATGGGTAGTTAAAGTTTGTCTTGCAAATTCACATACAAAACCAATATATAAATCTAAAGGTTCCACTTCTGGCTTTGAATTGTGCTTCGAACACTAGCGGCCGAGGGCGGCGTTCCGGGAACATTGCGCCAAGTTTATTGCATTTGGCAGTACAATAGATAATGAACTTGTAATTTCACTCACTGTACGACGAGACAACCTGTGACAACTTCATCAAGATTAAAGATCCGGGGCATGCACTTCATAATCTGCTACCTAATAAAGCAACAATACATTCGAACTTCTAGAGTTCAAGTTGTATAAAAGTCAGAACAAAGCGGTCCCGTCACTTCATTATAAATCATAAATTATTTGTAAAGTGATGAAGTTCCCTTCACGAGTTTCCCTTTCCCCAAAACTCCTGACTCCCCCATAGGCTTTACCCAGTACTAAGTAGCTATAAATGTATTTTTATGTCTCCCTTATGTACCTTATTTAATAGTTATTATTGTTGTTCTTTACATTTTTGTACATTTCCTTCTGTATTTTAATGTTGCAATGTGTTGTCAAGCTTTCTTATTTTTACTGATTTAACTGGTGTATTTGAAATATTTTAAACATTTTTAATCGGCTATTATTACTTTATATTCTGTACTTTTTAATTTTTCCTTAAATTTGCAATAAATGAATTGTGTATGTTGTAAAAATGGTAATATTGTAAAAGCTAAAATTTAAACTTTATTAGTGCACACCACAATAAAACACAGAATCATTGAACACTGTTTTTCTAGGTTCTGCTCCCCATCCATCCGCCCTTTGATAGAATATTTTTGACACACCTTTTTAAGTTTCACCTTTAAAGCATATTAGTGGGAAATGATAACGTCCTTTAGTGAACTTTTTAAGTACAGTACTACTAATACTAAGACTAATTTACGATTTTATTCTTAATTATGTTTATAATAAAATTAGCTATGGTAGCCAAGGTCAATGCAGAGGGAGGGCCTGAAGAAATTACATTTCGATATCTAGAGAAAGGACACACTTTTATGTCGGCAGACTCTTTTCATGCCCAGGTAGAAAAGGGAATGCGTGAGAGAAAGAACATTTATGATGGGGAGGATTTTTTCTCTGTCATAAACTCACGTGGAGTAGCAGTACAAATGGGGTCTCAAGATTTCATGAAGATTTAGAATGGAGTTAGCCATGGTAGATTTACAAATAAACCAATTTTAAGCAACGTACAGGAAGTGAAATTTGTAAAGGGTTCTACATCACTTTACTGGAAGACATGTCTTGATGACCCCCAATACGAGTCGGGCCAATTCCTGAAAAGGAAAACCGCAGACAAAATTGAGAAAGCTGTTGAAGCTCTGCCATTTCCACATCAGCAGTCACCAAGAGGCATTCAGGGAAAGAAAAAGAATGACATTATCACCAACCTTTGCAGATTCATGCCAGCCAATCGCCACTCTTTTTGGAAACGACTGCCAGTCAATGATTCATCAGTTGACTTACTAGACAACCAATAAACTCAGACCATATTCATGCAAGTTGTACTGTAATAAACAAATCTAATAACTGTGCTTCAATATTCACTTTTATTAATACTAAATCAGTTGTGACCTGTTGGGAATAATGCTAGGAATCATTTTTAGCTTTGCAACCTACCATTAACATTTTATTTAATTTTTTTTCATGGATTTTACCTGAAAAGTTTTTACGCTATAATTTCGGCATTGATGATGCATAGAAAGCGGTCTTATTTTTATCCATTTTTCATGTAAATCAGAGTTTTAATTTTTTTTTTAATGGTATTATATTAATCAGAAAATGGGTTTGTGTCATTTATTTTTTTCAGGTATTTTACCTGAAATTTTTATGCAACAATTTCGGCATAGATGATGCATAGAAAGCGGTCTTAATTTTTATTTTTTTTAATGTAAATCAGAGTTTTAAATAAAAAAAAAATGGAATTATATTAATCAGAAAATGGGTTTGTGTCATATGTTATGTAGTGAATGCTGTTGTCATTAATTTTTAATTGCATTTCTATATGTGAGTGTGTGATTTAGAATGCATGCGTACTTGCTTCCTTTTGGTGTGGGCTTTTCTATCATTCTGTGTGCGCATTACCACAGCAGAGGGAAGTATGGGACATTTTACGCTAAAATATTGGATTTTTTATTCTTTTATTATTATACCTAGAATTGTCACCTAAATATCTATTAAAATCATATGAATCCATATAAACACTTTACATAGTTTAGAACGGCTGATGCAAAAACACGTTTTGCTTGATTACTCAAAACTAACCTATTGTCCCATACTTCCCTTTGCCGTGGGAGGGCAGTATAATAGTATAAATATAAGTTAAAATATAATAATACATAGTATCATGATGACTATTAAATACAGTTTAGAAATCAAAGAATATAATAAAATGTACAAAAGTAGAAATAATATATGACATATATTTAGATACTGTATTCATAATGAATTATTGCACATGAAGGCATAATCATAATCAATTGTTTTCCTATTGTTTGATTTGTTATCATACTGAAACACTTGGAGCCTGATTTTTATATTTATAGTTTGCTCGAAATTTCTGAGGTGGTGTGAACGTCAAAAAGCTAAAGAAAAGGATGTCTGTCAGAAACGATGTGAAGTTGAGTTAAAAGATTACAGTATAAAGTGTAAGAAATGTACTTTCTACCGCCGCCACTACTACCATTACTATTAGGATTGATGCTGCTGCTACTGCTACCACCACCACTACTACGTCTTATTACTGCTGTTACTGCTACTGTGCTACAGCTCATCTACTGCTACTGGTAGTTTCTGGCTATAGCTAGCATCCTGATTATGTCCTATAAATATATATATATATATAAAAATGTTATTCATATTGCTTAGAATATTCTTGATTATGTAAGTTTTTGTTATGGGCATCATGCTATTGAAGATGCTGTTTTAATTTTTGTCTCATTGTTTTAATAGCTTGTGTTAATTTGAAGACGCTATGTCAAGAAACATGCCGACAAAATTGTAAAGACAAACAACAAACAACAAATCCAACAACGACAAATCCAGGTAGGTATGGCTGTGGATAGCCCTATTGCCCATGTTCGGACCACTGATCTCTATAGGAGTGAGTTGAATAACTTAGTGGTAACGATCATTGCTTGGGATTGCAGGATACTGGGTTCAATTCCAACTCTTGTCTTATTAAGAGACTTGGTTTATTAGGCATCTTTCCATCCTGTAAGTGTACTTGCTGTTGGTTGTGAAGGAATTAAAGAAAATTAGTGGCTGTATTACTCATTGGCAAGTTTCAGTGAAGCCACTATTGAAGCCACTAACGCCATGTTGGGGAGCTCAAAACGCCACAATTACGTCATCACAAAGCAAAACTTTTGAACTGGCAAACCGACCACTAACAACTTCACATCGCTCACAATTTTTGCAAACTGCATAATCAGGCGCGTTGAGTGGCTAGAAGATGCAAAATATATACAGTAATTTAAAAAAAGTATTGCAAGAATTGTTTTTTTTTTAAACAATAATTTGAACAAATGCCGAAAGAAAAAAAAAATTGTATAGACTGGTACATCACTTGGGGATTGCAAATGGCATCAATAGCTTCACTTTCTTCTGTACAATGATATTATACAAATAGATAATATATTAACAGTAATGTTCTATTTGAGCACTGGTATTATTTATCTATTTTGTTTATATTGTGTTTACGGTGCTTTGCAGAAAACCTAATTTGAATATTATTATTTTTATTATTCCATAAATTAATAAAGATGATAGCTCTGTGGCCGTTGGCCCTGTGGTAGGGTCGTTGTGTTTAGTCCTCGTGGTAATAGGAATGTTCATCACAATTTGTTATTGGATATGGTGATAATGTTAATGATGACAACGATGATGTCATAACAACAATAATAACTAGAGGGCACTCTGAGAGTGCATACCTCCGCCCAAATCATAATTCTGCTCTTTATAAATTTCCAACGCATATATTGTCCCTATAAAAAATTGTATTCAGAACAGTGCTGATACCAGCTAAGTGGCTTGACTGGTAATAATATGATAGGCTATATTTTTTGTACGGACAAAGAAATACAAGATAATGTATTCGAGGTCGGGATTCGAGGTCGGTAGTATTGATCCATTTTAAAGATATTAAGGCCTGGGACCTCATGGCCCTCAAATATACACCATAATTTTGTTCGTCACCAACACTTAATAATGTCTTCCTTGTAGGCTAACTTTGTTAAACTTTCACGAAAGTTTCATTCAGGTAAGTTGATTAGTTTTTTTTCAAATATCTGGTCTGGGACGTTTTTCTTTGAATGGTCCTCATATACACCATACGTCGGGTGGTCATCAAAAGTTAATCACCTCATCCTTGGGTCAAACCTAACAATACCTTTAACTGCCATTTAGATAATGTGCAGCAGTTTTTGAGATATTTTGTACACAAGAAACACGCAGACAAGCATAATTTCTGCCTTGTATCTTGGTTAACCATTCACAAATATTCATTCATATCAGTTGATCAGTTTTTTAAATATCTTGTCTATTACGTTTGCTCTTAAATCTCTTTATATGGTCCTCATATCCACACCTTACTGCAGACCAAAATAATTTCTTTATTGGGTTATACCTAATACTTCCTGTTATTTTCAATTATGTCTGTGCAACCGTTTTCGAGATAAGTTGCACATCGAACACAAAAAAAAAAAAAAAACACACGAAAACACCAAAACGTTACACACACACACACACACACACATAAATTTACATGTTGTAGTCTCTCCTGGCGGAGATAATCAGTAATAAAAGAAGTGTTACTGTTTATTTTTGAAAATGCAAATACAGAAATCTCATTAAAAAAAATTATATTTGTTTTTGAAGATTGAATTTACAGTCTTCTACTGTGAGGTATACTTCTCAAAATCGAAAAGTTTACATCGAAGGTAAGGCGTCTTTACCAAACCATTAACACCAGTTCCTTTTGTTTCAACCACTTTATTTTGTTTCAACATGTTTGATTTTTAGATAATGCTATATCCGAATCTATTTGGCCTTATCAATAACCATATTATTATGTATTTACAGTATTTACATAAGTAATTTTTGTGGCACTGATTATGATGGGCTAATAATAATAATAAGGACGTGATAGTAAAAACGTTAATTATAATGACTATATTTATAGAGATAACTATAATGTTTTTGATAGGGAAGTATACTGCCAAAGTTAACTACGAAGTTACAGTGATAATGATGAATTCGATATTGATACTGGTAGTGATATTGATTATGAGAGATATTAATGCGATTATGTTAATGATGACGACAATAATTCAAAGATGTATTCTTCATTTAAATTTTTGATGAATGCTTTCTTTTGTTGGTAAAACACATAAAAATTGAGAAAAACCCTATTCGATTGTGAATTTTGTCTAAAAATATCAATTTTACTTTATATTTTCCTGAAAGGTCAAACGAGTGTTGCGACTCAGCCACTGCCACCCATACCTGTAGGCAGTAACTACATTCCATCCACCTTACAACAGAATGCCTACGAACAAATTGATCAACAAAACACAGGCCTCCAACAAGACAAGAATGCTACAGGCTATACGACCCTCAAACCAAACAATGATTCAATACCTAATTGCAACTCCTTAAAAACAAGTAGAGCTAAAACCGAAATGTTGTTGAACTCAAATTTCTTAAAGGATAAACCTAAACCTGCGTATTACACTCTGCAGAGAAATGAGAATAGTGACTTCACTGAAACGTCACACACAACTGATGCCAACGATAATGGGGAAGCCGACGATGATTTTGCGAAGTTGACGCAGAATGATATTGAAAAGGAATCATACAGTAAATTAAAATCACAATCCGCGCAAAAGTGTTCCGGATGACGCAACTGGTGATTAAAACAAGCTAATCTGCACGCCTGCGTTTGATGAAGAGTCGGAGGAATATTCTCGTCTTAACAGGGCATCTTCAAACGTGGATAAAAGCGTCACGGATCCTGCCTATAGTAAACTAAACCTCTCTGTAGAACCAGGTGAAAGTACAGCTAAATCGTATGATGATTATGAAGAAACTTTACCGAGTAAATTTAAACCTGAATATGTAACTACTTAATATTTAGGACAATTGAAAGACGAAAACCGCCGGGAAAATCCAATGCCGAAAAAAGCAAATTTGAATAATGGATACGAAGAAGCAATTGTCAGAAGTTCAGATCAACTAGAAGGCAGTAACAATTTCGGAACAGACAATGGCAAAAATGGATATGAACGAACAATTGTTAACCAATATAAGGACAATTGAAATCTTGATGTAGGCCTACATTTTGGTATTTAAAGAAAACAAATAGCAAGCGGGAAATTACCCTCGTACACTTCCATGCCTTTTTGACCGCCTTCATGTGTTACTAGTCTACCGACTGTGTTTGAGAAAAAAAAAACTACAAAAATATAAAACAGTAATATAGGCCTTTTTGATATGCGGGAGAGGAGGGAAAGATTGTAGATTTCTTTTTAACAGGGAAAAATATTACATTAACTACACAGGCCCAGTGAGAAGGTGTGTGTGTGTGTGGTTGTGTGTGTGTGTGTGTGTGTGGGGAGGGGGAATTCACAATTTGTGACATGACGGTTCTCTGACGGGGTCTCTATTTATTTTTTATCTTTGACAGAAAAAGTTGTCTCGAAATTGACTTAAGAAACCCTTTAATTGTTCTGTCACGATAAAATTACAAGCTATGATCACGCAGTGTTCTTTGAGAAATTTTGACTTGGTGATAAAGAATAGGGTAAAGAAGGCTTAACTGTATATAATACTATATTTTTTAATAATCTACCCAGGAAATATACTGTAAAGAAATGCATATATGCAATTACTATTCCTCTGCATTACTTTTGAGCATTTATTATCACATTAAGAAAGCAATTTTAAATCAAATTCAGGTTTACCTGCATATAGTATCGTAGGCTTTATAATTTACTAATTGTGAATTACTGATAAATGTCGATGGTCATCTTGATTGTAGGCACTCGATAAAGATTCATAATCTATTTAAATTCCATACAAGGTAAACATTTTGTTGTGATAATTAATATGATATTTATGCAACTTCTACATATTAGTTAAGTTGATACGTTTAACTTATTAGTCGTCCATCTATCGATGAAGAACAAAAGAGACGCTTTAAATATTCGTAAAACAAGAGTTTTATTTTCGATGGGCCAAAAATGACAAATATCGATATATCCACGGCCCTTGTATCTGAAGGTTGATGTTACAGAATTGTATCGTTTATTATCCGTATTTAAACATATTTCGTTAAACAGCGTGTTGAGGTTAATAGAGGTTAGCTTCAAATGATTGCTTGCTGAGAATATATTTTGAGTTGTAATTATAGTATGAAACATTGGCAAATAGACGAAGGCCTTTTTGCATAACAATAAATTGGATGGTAGTCAATAGAGGATATTTATAAATTGTTAACAAGCAAAAAAAAAAAAACAAAAAAAAAAAACAATTTTCAATTACTGTTTAATATCTGAGTTTTATTGAAAGCTGATACCATTAACCGACCGGTTTAAAAAATTAGTTTAATTTAACATAATGAATTTCAGCTTTAGGCCCTGTCCAAACGTGTGTGTGTTTGTGTGTGCCCTTTTTGATTGGTCATTTAAATTTGATTAATATTCTGGAAAAGTCCATATTTAGGTGGTATTTTTTTACAGATTCGATCGCAGTCAGTATGTCTTGTGGGAAAACAAACAAATGAAATGATAAATATATAAACGAGAAAAAATACCGTGTCTTATATAGATAGATTAAATGAAATTATTTTTTGTGATAAATGAAATGCTAAATCGTTTTATTTCATCATATCTAGCTGTAATACATTCTGTAATATCACACTGCTAGTAGCTCTTCTCACCCAATCAGCGTCGTTACAGGCTGTCGACAATGGCGTATACCGACTTTTTGTAAACTGTATGTATAAACTGTTTGGGTTTTTAACACAACCTAAAAATTATAGTTGAGACAAATCCCTTCGTGTGCGCGGCAAACATTAAAGTAGTTTTTGTTAGTTAACATATTCCGCATACACTAACGTGTACAGCACGCCTGTATTAGTTTAGTATCAGAATGATAATCGATAGATAAAGAATACGGTAGCATCTGATTATTTGAATTCTAATCAAAGCCGTGTATATTTTACTTATTACCAATATAAAAGTCCAAGTAGTAATAATAATAATAATAATATATAATAAATAATAATAATAATAAATAATAATAATAATAATAATAATAATAATAATAATAATAATAATAATAATAATAATAATAACAATAATTAGTAATAATAAAAATATAATGGTTGAAAACACTACAAATTAAGGCTCAGTGAGAGGCTAGGGTGGAGTGGCAAATTCACAAGTCTTGGCCACCCTGGGAGAACAGTAGATTTCCTATTGAACAGGTTATCCAGTAAAAACAAACATAAATACATAATCTCTGACTCCAGTGGCAGATTTTCGTAGACTCATTTGCGACATAATGGTTCACATCACCTCCATATTACAATTCTTTGGCGAAGAATGAATTTGTTGTCTCGAAATTTGCCCAACGAACCTATAGTTGTTTTTCTGTCTGCAGTGTTTGCTGGAAATTATAATCTATGCTCATACAGAATTCTATAATGTAAGAAATTGTGGCTTGGTGAAAAATTCGTTTCTTTTTTGATTTTTGAGGGTGACCCTTCCAACTGGACCAAGAAAGCCAACTGATGTTCAGGGGATCTCTTTTAAAATATAAGATACATCAGAAATAAATACGGTTTCTGTAATTACTTCTCCTCTTTATTACATCTGAGCAGCTATTATCGCAATAAGGCAGCTGCAGCTTTGAAACAAATTAAGATTTACGTTCACAACCCGGATAGGTTTTATAGGAGAATACAGACACATTATATAAATACTTGCTTTATTGATGTATAAATTATAGATTTAAAGTAGTTTATATATAGGCACTAAGTAGGCCTACAAAGTTTGCATACAAACTTATAATTGTTAATACTGCTAATTTCCTAATTGTGGGTGACATGTCGATGTTGATTATGCACTCGATTAAGATTCAGACTTCATTTAAATCTCATAACGACTGAGCGGTAAGGCAGACGGCGCTACTACTACAGTCTTAATAGAGTAATAGTCGCTTCTCGCCCAGGTTCGGTTGGTAAAACAAAGTCGATCTCGGATAAAATGGAGGTTCAATTTACACATATGGCTAATGTGCACTTTAAAGAACCTATTGCATCTTTCGGAAGAGTAGGGGTTTAGCTTGGTGTTATGGTTTATTTCAGCCCTTGTCTTTGTGGAATGATGTAAACTTGTAGCTATTATGAGCCTCTTTATTAGGGCGACTATTAGTCACGGACCACACCCATAAGAAATTCAGCACAATGATGCCTGGTTATGTGTTTAGCAACTCTTACATTATTGCGATCAGCACTGCGACCGCACCGACCTACCGTCGTATCAGACCGGAGGTAGGGCCTGCCCTCCGATCGTAACCCCTCACATTATCATGACGTGGTCCTGCGATCGTACGTCGTAGAATAACCCCTAGCATGGACATTACTTCGACTCTTTTAATATGCATGAAATACCTCGTGTAATTTATTGGTGGGAAGTCATAATTTCCACCTTCACTTCAACTTGTGGTATGAATAGCTAGCAAGAACATGGTCAGGACTCGGGTCTCATACAAATGCCTACAGCACATGTGAGAGCGACTATGATCAGACTGGCGACCAGTACCGACCACAATAAAATTTTGAACATGTTGAAACCTCCGCAAACATCCATGGCTCTCTCCCTTGTCAGAAACAAGTTGCTCTTAGCTGCTCTCACACTATCACGACTTGGCCACGACTGTACTGGTCAGTGTCAGTCGTTAACCGATCGCATTGTAAGCCTATGTCGTAATAGTGTTCAAGTAGCTTTTATCTCCTCCCCTTTATACAAGGTCTTAATGAAATTGGTAGCAATTCTCTCGGACGGTAAATTTACAGTTGTGTAAAGACAGATCAAATAGCATTATGTATGTGTATATTGTAATTGATATGATGATTGGGACAATGCGTGTTTGTGGGGACAAGCGCTTATTAATGGCCCTTTCTGATTGGTCAGTTAAGTTTGATTAAATGCTCATTTGTGAATTTTTTTTTTTTACAGATTCGATCACAGGCAGTATATCTTTCAGAAAAATAAATAAATGAATATTTAGTATAATAAATATATAAACGAAAAAACTTTAATGTATTGGTATTCGTTTTAATTTATCAATTCTGTCAGTTACACCTTCTGCAATATCTACACTGCGTATAATAGCTGTTCATCACCGTCGTTGACAGCTGTAGGCAATGGCGTGTAGCATTCGTAAGCAAGGTATATAATCTAGCTGTTTGGGTCCTAACATAACCTAAAGCTTATTGTTAAGACGAATCCACTCGTGTGTGCGGCGCGGCATTAAAGTGTTTTTGTTAATTAACCTATTGCGAATACACTAAAAATATGTAAGCACTATTTCGACCTGTGTCGCTTTTTTGTAAATGTACTATGGTTTTAATGGAAAGACCTATATTAAATGTTATTTTCCCAATTGTTTGCGAAAATATTTATCATTTTCAACATGGGTTTATAAAAGGTCAATCTGTTGGTTTCCATTCAATTTTACTGAGTTGGGTTTAAGTTGGTGGCGTCACGCTGGGGCGGGGGCTCTGTTGACTTCTGAGTGTGTGGCCCTTGTTTTTACTTCTCTTGTTTTATACGTGCGTTGTTGTATACGTGCGAGGGATAACGGAGATCAGAAGGTGCAAGAACCATGCCAACTTGGTTCCTTCTGTCAACCAATTAAAAGATAACTACTTCATTCATAAGATCCTCTTCATAAAACAAAACATATCACAAAACAAACCTGAAAACACTAAAAACGAAATTAATATAACTTTTAATTACTCATAAAACCACATAGGTTATCAAATCTTTAAGTTACAGATCGAAAAATAATTATTGATTTACAGTCGTTTCACTACAAAAATTCTTAAATTTGCTGCCAGGAAATATGGGTTATTGGAAGACAGACACACTTTGTCACAGTAAATCATTGAATATAGCTTGCTATTAATTAATCATGTCCCAATGTCTAGTTGTGGGAATGGTCAACAAACAATTATTTAACATTAATTTGGTAGTTAATTCCAGTAAACAATGTATTCACAAATAACTTTAGAAGGCTGTTTAATTGAAATAATGTTTATCTACTTTCACTCAATAGACTTTTTGAAATGTAGCAAGATCTGCAGTTTCATTTCCGTGTTGATAGGCGGCCCAGTGTAAAACAGGGCACACATCTGGTTACCCTCCAAAAACAACAGTTATTAGTCAGGAAATAACAATCATTATTAGAAAAAGTTAACTGTAAAGTATTAATTTTTTCCTAGTAAGATTTTAATAACTTAATACATGAAAATATTGTAACAATTGTGATTTATTAGTCAGTCAATTATGGGTACTCAGTGCTACAATATTTTTTTCTAATTACATCATATGCTTTATAATTTTTTGGGTGATTCCATGGTAACCGACGTTACAATTCATGTATATACAAATCTCATGTCCAAGAGTTGGACAAAACATGAGGGAAGGAAAAATAGGCTATAGTTAGGGTGAAAAACCCAGTTTTTTGGCCAAAGTGGCAAACAATTATTTACAATGGTTTTTTTGAGTAGAAACTATCTAAGAGGGTTTCAAGAGCCACCAAAAAAAAGTTGGAATAATTTTTCCCATGGGAAAAAGAGTTATGACCTTTTATATAAAGGTCAATCTATTTTTAGTAACAAACACTGAAACAGTAGGGGTAGTCGGTTCTATCCCACATATGACCCAAAAAACAATTTCAAAAAAACTTTTGTTCGGATGTTTTCTGTAGCATAAGTTCTAGAAAAGATGAATATGTATATTTTAGCCAAAAATTGCACAAGCATCAAGTGATTTTTCCAAAATGGCGCCAAAAACATTAAAATAGCCATAAATTAAGTTCTTTTTGTCTCGGAGTGTTTTTTTTTTCATAACTGAAACCAAAATTCATCTGATAATGATTAAATAATAATTTTAAAAAATTGAATAATTCCAAAAGTCATCCAAAATGGCTGCTATATTCATTTTTCATATCCGTAACCCATTAATTAGTAGTCCTATAGTGGTGATTGCAGTGTCTACATTT
>NW_022755229.1:0-12751 GCF_011630105.1 Anneissia japonica | reverse complement strand
AATCTGACAAAAAAAAAATCAACCGACACTCGAGCCCGTGACCTTCCACAAACATGGTGAACGTCAGCACAACTTGACCACAATGGAATGGTGGTTTATGCGTCCAGAAGAATCTGTGGTTCTTCAGCAATGACATGTGCCTTACTTATTAGTACATATTTATTTTTATTTTAAATTCAATATTTGTTCATATATTCCTTAAACCAGATTTACATTTATTGTATTGCATGGTATATTATGACCCAGAAAATAAAAAATTTCCACTGCTAAGTAAGTGCCACTTGTTACTGAATAATAGCTATGCAAAATGTATGTCGGCCATCTTTGGACGCCATTGTGAAATTATTATAAAAATTTAAGATTTAATGAGCCATAAAACACTTTGTTTAGAGAAAAAAGCAGGAACTTCAAAAGGAATGTACATAATCCATTGCTTTGTTAAGGGATGGGCCAATTTGTTACAATGACCTTTGACCGTTTCTGACATCATTAATGATATGTTTGCATAACCCTTGATAAAAAAAATGTAGTGGTACTGAACAATGATATTTTATACTTAAAAATGCATGTATTACGGGTTTAGGATAAGATATGGCTACCGTATCTATTCTACCCCCACCACCTTGCTACTATATATAGAATTACAATTTTTAGGTAAAAGGTCATAACAAAATTTTTCCCATGGCCGAAATCCATCCAACTTATTTTTGGGTGGTATTCCAGGTCGATATCAACAGTTTAAAACAAAAATCGCTTTGTAAATAATTTTTTGCCACTTTGGTGCTCCGTCAGCCCATAGAGAAAATATTTTCTTTATGGTCTGCCTAACTACTATAAAACTTTGATTAGAGCATTGCTTTGGCCTTTTTTCGACTTATGCGTAAAATATAAATGGTTCTGTTTTGAGTTTTCATTTTTCATATGCAGGTCTCTGTTTTCAAATATAAAGAACAGCACCACTACCACCACCACCACTATTCTTTCATATAAATAATCCTATCTAACAATCATTCATTTATTTTAAGATAAAAAAAAAAGGCAATACACAATCAAGCAAGACTACAATAGCTAGGTGCCAGGAGCGCAGCTTAAAAAGCAAAATAATATAAAAATAAAAAATAAAATAACTTCGAAAACTCCGGAGAGTAAGCTTGCTGGCTTCTCTTCCTAGATTTTGCCTTTCAATACATTATAAACCCTGCAATGGAAGCATGTCATGCGCAGATACCAAAATGTCCACGAAATTGTTCAAGCAGAACTCTCAGCAAAATTAGATATAAAGATGTGGTAGTAAAAAAGCATTCATGCGTTAACTCAGACATATAATAAAGATGTGGGCTGAATCACTCGTGCGGAACTCTGCTATGCAAAGTTGTAGGCTCATTGTGTATACTCACTGTAGCGTGTACCTAAATACAACGGTGGGGGAAAACTAGAAGATGTAACAGCAGTATGTTTTATTAACTTAAAATTTGTACTCAATAAAATGGGTTATACTGAGCCGATTTTCACCATTCAAAAGTCGATATGAGGTGCTAGTAAACGTTTATTAAGTTTTTTAGGAAAGAAAATAATGAAATTATGTCTCTAAATAGAAGTTCATATGCATCAGCCGAATTTGTACAATTGTTTATCAATGAGATTAATCTGCTCAATAAACAATTTTAATTACTTTTGCAAATATAAAGATGTGGGTTAACCACATCTTTATATACGACTTTTCATGGATCTCGACCTGCTATGATTGACGAGAAAAGTCGTTAAAACCTTTGAAGTCAACACATTGAAATAAACAAAACTAAAGTTGTCAAATACCTGAAGTTCCAATATATTGATAGTACATTATTCGAAACACAATCATTACAAAAGTAAACTCACGCGTATGTCGCACTTTAATGGAGGTTTTTATACTATAAATTCGATTTCGTTTATCGTCGATCGTATTAAGTAAGTTTTGTACAATCTAAAGGGATTATGCGACCCATCAACATTTTTTCGCGACCCAACATTTGGGTCGCGACTTTTAGGTTGCGGAACTGTGGTCTACCACCTCAGCCCCTTGGTTGGGGCTGTGGTAAGAAAATGTATGATTATAGTGATGATCAGAAATTGCAGTCACAAACTTAAAATTTTAATATAATTTTCCATTTATCTCCATTTAAAAACATTTTTTTTTTTGTCTTTCGTGGGGTTCTCACATTTGATGTTTCTTCGTTTATGTACATTAACATAATAGCTGTAAAAAGTATGTAAAAAGTTAAATGCTAAAAATCATTATATTATAAATTATATTAAAAATATAGTAGTATATAACTAAACGGCTATAAACTTACACACAATAAAATACTTTTTAAAACAAATGTATAAATGTGTAACACGTTTATTACACATTTGTTAAAAAAAAAAAAAAAAGCACAACATTTTGACAATGGGGTGGGGAACTTTAATCCACCACAGGATATATGATGTTTGAAATATAGTCGATCTCAATGACACATTATGCTGGTATCAACATGACCTTTTGACTCAGGGTGCTACATCGAGGATTCTATGAGTAGGAGCCCCTTCATGGTTCTGGGGTCGAGGTACATACGGACCGCCTCGTGAGAGTAACTGGTTTAATTCTATATCTTAGCAATCATTATCAAAGGATGGTTATAGAAGGTTGTAATTCCGAGTGGCCTCCCGTTGTCTTCAGGGCTCCATACTTGGTCCGTTTTGTTTCTTGTATTTGTTAATTTACTTCCCAGCTCTGTCCACCACTCCATCCTATCAATGTTCAAGAAAGTCCTAAGCATGTCTGGCTGTAGTATTACTTGGAATTTGCAATTCAACATTTCCAAGTGTTAGTATCTATTACTACAAAAATAAAATTAATTTTGATTATAAATTGAATGATTCTATTATAGGCATGGGATTTGATATATCATCTACCCTTGATTGGAATGGTCATATTATTAAAATTATTAGCAAATGCAATAAAAAGCTCGGAATGATTAACAGTAACCAGAAATTAACCGAAATTAGGACCAATCTGTGAAAAAAATTTAAAAAGAAGCTGATTTCAACTGATATGTGTAGGGCTCTATGCCAGGATACAGAATTGTTATCACTAACATGGCATATGTTACTTTTTAAATCTCATCTTTTTTTAAAGCTGGAGATAAACAATTGAGCCGTAGAGTATAGATAGGTATATTGTATGTTGTAAAATTGTGAATAGTCTATAAAAATGACCAAAATAAATTATAGCTTTCAACGAGAAACAGATCGAAAAAATTAATTTTCCGACATCAGCAGAAAAACTCTTTGTGTCAATGGGCGTAGGTACACCCCAATGGGTCGGTTGGCGTAATAATTTCAACCTATTGCATTTCCTCGTGTGGATACATAACCGGACCCTTTTTCTCGTTGCGGATTAAAATTACCTCGCTCCGTGCACCGATAACTCCTTGTTGGTAACTTTCTCGCTTACCACCCCTTCCTCCTCCAATACAATAGGGCGCTACGGCATCCTGCCGCTTGGCTTGTTGGCCACTTTTTAAGAATTTTTACTATGGAAATTAATTTAGGGACCGATCGTGTGCAATTCAAATGTGATATGAAAATTTTGTTACTTTGTTTGATAGTAGAGCTTTAATAATTAGTTTTATCGATAAGTTTTAAGCTGTGATTTATATGTCTAATCAATATACTTATCTATATTTTACGCTTAACTGTTTGGCTCCTGCTTTGAAAAAGATGAGTTAAAAATGATATAAATGCCATTTGAGTGATAACATTTTTTAATATTTTGACCTTATACCTCATTTTTGAGGTAATGAATTGGATATGAGGGTCCTTTTATATTATTGTCTAAGTTGGTTTTTCTATTATTCTGTGAGTTTTGACACCAAAATCAACCATATACAATGGAGTGTTCCCAAGATACATATTTTAGTATTTTAGATTGGGTCAATGACCTTTAACCTCAAATAGTAATTTCCTTACCCCTCTCTCCTATTCCCCTAACTTTGTTTAGTGTATCTTAGTATGTATTTCTACACACATCAGTTGAAATCACCTTCACTTTAATTTTTGAAATGATTTATGCTATTTTAGTGTCATAAAACAACAATTTTTGACATTTTGACATTTGACGATCGTTTCAAGGTCATGAATTGATTATGAGGGTTATTTAATTTATTTTCTTAAATTGTTTGTGTAATTCTGTGCATTTTGACACAAAGATCAATTAATAATAATAATTAAAGTTCGGCGGCCGGGCCTACGTTATAAATAAAGAGAATGAGTGCATAATATTAATTCGTCGATCACATCACGAACTAACACAATCAAAGTAGATTGTGTTAATTTTTGAAATCACAGTAGCGCGTCAAAACGAGCGCGTATTAGTTGTCAGGCACTTTCGTATTCTTTATCACACAATAGCCTGGTTCTCACGAGAGCCCAGTATCCGGATCGGGAGCTGACCACCTGAGTGAGAACGCTCGATCGCTAACCGTTAGCGGCATCCGGATACCGCTAACGGTTAGCAAGCGCTATTCCAGTTTCTTATTGGCCAGTGATTCGATCATCATATTTTTGGTATCCGGATCGGGATTTTCTCGTATAGACGCACGGCAGCTAACTGTTAGCAGGATCCGGATCATGCTAACCGTTAGCAGCCGTGTGAGAACATAACCAAAAAGTCCGTAACAACAACTGCGCGTATTTTGACGCGCTTTTGTGATTTCACAAACTAACACAGGCCTTCAGAGATCATAATCTGTCTCTTATACACATCTAGATGTGTATAAGAGACAGATATATAGCACCTTTTCTTTAGGTTACCAAGAACTTACTGGCGGTAGAGAGTTAATTTTAGTGTCAATTTGTTCGGAACATTCATGTTTCTATTTGGTCTAATAAAAGAGTTTGCTAAAAAATTACCGGAAATGCAATTTCTGACCTTTGACATATTTTATATAAGATAGCCAGTTGAGTCGTGATTATCTCCGCAATCACTGGTGGTAGAGAGTTAATTTTGGTGCCAATTTGTTTGGAACATTCATGTTTCTATTTGCTCTAATGGAACATTTTGCTAAAAAATGATCGGAAATGCTGTACCTGACTTTAACATGCTTTAAGGTCATAGCCATAATGGTTCTAATATCTAATATCTGTGCAGCCACTGGTGGTAGAGAGTTAATTGTCCATTAATTGTGTCGACACTGTGTCGACTACACACTGTCTCGACCAACTACTACAAAGAGATTTTGGCTTACCCTACTACTGTTACACAGTAGCTTAATTCATGTAATCACTTCGCCTAAATGACCTTAAATAGCGCCCTCTATAATTTATGCCTTAACCGTATGGGAAAAAAAAACATAATGCCTCCCGGCTCACTTTCGAGAGATTTTAAGCGACGCCCTACCACTCCCAATTTTATGTAGAGGCCATCAGCCCTCTTGTCGGGGACATCAGACCCGTCGTCGGGCAAACTCTGGCTGCACTTTTGATGCAGTGTTGCTACCATATTGGCGCAGTAACATGCAGCCCACCAGGTACCCCATTTATACTCCTGGGTGGAGGAAAGTGCATGAGATTAAGAACCCTTACAGGCTATAAATTTGATGTAGTCCTATATTAGTCAAACCCTAAATATTGTAAAATTATATTGCTGATAGCATGCCGATCAAAACAAACGCACACTGGTACCTGACTTGCAGCCCGCCCTCCTTTCGCGGAAATGCAAAAGTACACCAAAGAATACGTGAAAATATTACTAAATTGATTTAAGGAAAAAAACTTGCAAAATCATTATTGAACACAACGTCACACTGCATTCAAGAGAACACATAAAAAAATAATCTATTGTAAACATTATCAAAAGAAAGGTCCGCATATCTTCCGCCGAAGTTTTTTCTAATCAAACGTGACCTAACAAGGTGTAGGCCTATAGTATATTCTTTAACGAGGGTGCTTTCTAGAATAAATCGAAACTGATAGGCTAAACCGAAAGCCAGAAAGCTCAAACAATATCCAATATGTAGCAAATAGTTATTGTCATAGCTATAAAAAAGTCATCTTCCACCTTGTGTCTGATGTATATATGTATATCCATGGAAAATGGTTATTGTGTACCAGAAGCTAAAGCTCCCGTTCTGTCAGATAACAATGTCATCATTTGTAAGCTAACGTGTTCCTTTGCACCAGACCCTGGACCCATTTTACTGTGTGGGACTATTCCAACTGTCCCAATAGCTGGCTACTAGTGGGTAACTAATGACTTTAAATATCTCTTTAAAAAGCGTCAGTAAGCGTTTGAGTCTGAAAATTGAGCTAATTACAATAATTTCTGTAAAAACGTTAACTCTAGTTCCAAGCGTCTTCGGTAAAATTTCTACAAAAGACGTATTGATTCTTTGCTGTCTCAAATTCTAAATCCTGGTTGAAAAAGGGGCCACTTGTAAGATGAATGGGAATATGAATCATGCAGATCTAGAATCAAATCTAGGGGGTGGGGTCAACATTTTCCCCAAAAACGAAAGGGGATCCTGGGGTTCTCCCCCGAGAAAATTTTGATTTCTAGATGGCAGGAAATGACCTTTCTCGACTTTTGAGCTAAGTGTCTAATATGACGTTGTTCTTCAAAATTCAAGGTTTTTCCCCTCTTGAAAACGGTCAGGTACACTTTCTTATTCTTATTACAGTAAATAAGTGTGATATGTGTATATACATACATAAAAAAATGAGTAGTTGCATACGTACTATTTTTTCAATGAATCGATAAGCTCCAAAGAAAAGGGGGGGGGGTGTCTCCTCCGGGAAAATTTTGATTCCTAGATGGCAGGGAAATGAGCTTTTCCGACTTTTGAGGTGTCTTAATTACTTTTTATGTTTTACAAAATTCAAGGTTTACCCATCTTGAAAACGGTCAGGTATTTTTTCCCATTGTTATTACAGTAAATAGGCCTTATGTGTGTATACATACAAAAAAATAAAAAAAGTATGGGTAGTTGCATATGAATTGCTTTTTTCCATGAATCGATAAAACCCAAAAAGAAATGGGGTTGGGTTCTCCCTCGGGAAAATTTTGATTTCTAGAGATCGGGAAATGAGTTTTCCCGACTTCTGAGCTGTCATTTAATTACTTTTAAGTTCTTCAAAATTCAAGGTTATCCCCTCTTGAAAATTATTATAATGAATCAATGATTCCAAAGAGAAAAGGGAGGTTCAGGTTTTCCCCAGGAAAATGTTGATTTCCAAATGGTGGGAAATGAGCTTTCCCGACTTCTGAAGTATATTTTAGTGACTTTATTTAAAGTTCTTCAAAATTCAAGGTTTTCCCCACTTGAAAACGGTCAGGTCAATTTTTCCCATTGTTATTACAGTAGATAGGCCTTATGTGTGTATACATACATTTAAAAAAATTGAGTAGTTGCAACGATTTTTTTTCCTATGAATTGATAAATCCAAAAAGATAGTGGGGTTCGGGTGTTCTCCCCTGGGAAAATTTTGATTCCTAGAAGGCGGGAAATGAGCTTTCCAGACTTCTGAGGTGTCTTTTAATTACTTTCAAGTTATTTAAAATTCAAGGTTTTCCCCTCTAGATATGAATCAATGAACCCAAAGAGAAAGGGAGGTTCGGGTTCTTCCGGGGAAAATGTTGATTACTAAATGGTGGAAAATGAGCTTTCCCGACTTCTAAAGTATCTTTTATAGACTTTAATTTTAAGTTCTTCATAATTCAAGGTTTTTCCCTCTTAAAAACGACCAGGTAAATTTTCCCCATTGTTTTTACAGTAAATAGGCCTTATGTGTGTATACATAGGCCTACATAACAAAAAATTGAGTAATTGCATTTTTCATCACTCCTGATGATGACATAATTAATGTCGAAATATTGAATCACGATGGCGTGTATTTCGATTGGAGTATGTATTATACTATCTTATCTGAGATTAATCAGTAGATTTTTCGGTAATTATTTTTTTCGATAAAGCGATAAATCCCAAAAAGAAAGGGAGTCCGGGGGTTCTCCCCCGGGAAAATTTTGATTACTAAATGGCAAGTGCAGTTGATTCCACAATCAACTATTTAGGGGGTTGGTAGAGGGCGCCACAATTACCCCACGCAGACAATAAAGATTTCCACACGACTACCATATAAAACAATGGTATATTTATTTGGTTTCTCTCTGCTAATCTGGTGACTAAGCATAAAACAACAATATCTAATTAACATCAGTTAATTACATCATGTAAACAGTAATCATAAACATAATACATACAAAGTACAAGAATTGCAAGTGAATCGTCTTCAGAGATCATAATTCAGTATATTGTAGAAATGTATAAATTTACTGCAAAGAACCATCGGAATGAAAGTGGATTATTAAATATTATCAATTAAATATAAGAGTTTAATTCAGTAATCGAGTACAATATTAATAAAGCAAAGCATGACTCATAACCATAATATAATAATAAGAACTGCAGTGTCAATCAATATTATAGAGTACACTTACGAAACTATGGCGCAACAATCCAATAATAAGCAATAAGCACTCATCTGCCATCACAATGTTTTTAGGACTGTACATCATCTAATACATAAAACAAATCTGTTTGATAATATACTCCGTAGTGACACTGTTAGATACATGGGTATCATGAAATCATGAACCCATCGGCTTAAACGGTACATGAAAAATAAATCACTAAAAATACAGTGTTAATCATTAGGCACGTTACTATAGATTAACCTTCGTGAGACATGTGAAATAATCACAGCAATATAATATATAACATTATCGACAGACTTGTAGACCTTTATAATACTCGCTGCTATATGCCAATTGCAAGAAAATTAACTCGGTCGGGACTGGATAAACATTCTCTTTCCCATCCTTCCCGTTCTTCCCTTTTTCTTTTCTTTATTTTTTCCGATCATACAAAAATCTCCAGACATTATATATTTTTTGCCAAAAGGGGAGCCCGGCTCCCGGTTCCGCCGGCCATGGCATTGATTAGAATTTTATATGAATGCTATGATGCTACAGATAAATTTAATGAATTACGTATACTACATCTGGAATTTAAAGCACATGATCTAATTAACCACAATATTGTTATCAATAAGCTCCATTCCCTTGGTGTTGTCGCTTGGGTTAGTTTATTCGTTAGCAAGAGGCTTAGCTGGGTTAAATTAGACGATACCCTTACTGAATGGTTTTCAACGAATGGAGGTTCGGTACAAGGTACGTGGTTTGGTGTCGTTATATTTATTATCTTAATTAATGACATATATACAGACAAGTTACAAAGGATGATACCACTAAACAGTAGTAGAAAAAAATATCTAAAAATCAAATCTGCAATTTGCAAACTGATGTTAACCTTATTGTTAATTGATTTAATGTAATTACAATATAAAACTTAATGCCAACCCTCTCCCCACCCGCCCGCCAAAGAAAACAGAGTTTTGTGGTAAGCTGTAAGAAAGGTAATGTCGTAGATTATGTAAACATAAAACAAAGGCAGGCAGTAGTGCAGGGCTGATAAAGATGGACACAAAATGTACACAACACTTTACAGGTACATGTTGAAAGATAGAATTTGTGTGATTGGAAGGGGAACAATGTAAGAAGCAACAATGTTTACAATGCCGGCAATGCTGCCTCTCAACTAGGTGTTGATGTGAATGTGATGACAGGATCTTTACCATGTACTTATCACTGTCATAAAGAAATATGTGAAAGCACAGTGCATGTTCAATGATTTACACCTTGTCATTGCATAACATATTGTTCCGTTCTTTATTTTTAAATGATTAAGTATGACAGACCAAAATGGTTTGTGATTGGAACGTACGAACCTATTGATAGAGTCAGTCAGATATTGTAATGTGGCGATGACCACAATAATGTCGTAATATGGCAACGACGCAACAGTGTTGATTATGTGGCGAAGACAGTAACAGTGCCGTATTATGGCGAATACACCAGCAGTGTAAGCATTTGACGAAAGCGCCAAGTGTCGTAATGTGGCGAACATGGTAACTGACGTACGAGGTGAAAACAACTGCTGTGTACTTAAAAAAGTACTAGACTATGGTTGTATGAGAAAAAACATAATTGTACGGTCAATTAGAAAAAAAAAAACCCATGTCTTATATGAAAAAATAGGCACTGGTGGTGTTGGCATAAAATAGTTTCAACAATTTATACATTTGGTAAATTGACCTGCAAAAACAGTTGGCTTGAGAAGATTTGGTAACAGTTATTTTGATTAAATGGAGTTAGGAAAAGTCCATTGCACACATGAAATGAAATTGCCCTATGCGTAAAACAGGTATTCACTTTACGTACTAACTATTTTTGTAATAACTGAAAAATTGACAGGACACTTAAACAAATTTCGTTCAATAATGTACAAGTCTGCTTCATAGCGCATGGTTAAACCAGGGAACAGTGAAATTTCACTGTTCCCTGCTTAAACAATTGAAAATGTATTTTTCGGTTTATAACTGTACATCATTAATTATGATGGTAATGTCTTCAAAATGGCCCGTAATGTTTTGCGATTGGAACATACTGAACGTAATAAAACAATATGGCTAAGGCGGTAGTAAAGTATATATGACGAAGACAGCTGTACCAAAAAGTACTAGTAGACTGTGTGTTGTAATTAGACAAAGTAATTTTAAAAAGTAAATTAAGTGGAGTTTCTAGGAAACCACAAAATAATATCAGAAGCAAATGAAATATACATGTAGGTTCTGTTATCACACATAAACACAGCCAATATGATATTTTTCGTTACTAGTATTGACACTTATAAAATATAATATTTCATAGGAATTATTTCAAATTTGTTTAAAAAACTGACTCCGACCGAGATTTTGACAAAAACTAATCCAATTAGAGAGGGTGCACTTTATTGACTGTATAAAGTATACAAAAAAGCGAGAGCATTGCAGCGGATGCGATCTACAACCTCTGAATTTGCCTAGTAACGAAGAATTCGTCAAAAAATGGTATTCTTCTATGAGAAATAGACTGTCTGTATTTCTCATTTTTTAAAATTCTTTTGCTTAAAACTAAAATTTATACCAATATTATTCCATGATTCATAATAATTAGAGTAATGCATATGCAACTTTTCTATAAAAAAAAAATCTTTTTTTTAATTTAATAGTGAAATTTTGCCGAGAATGGTTCTTTAATTTATTTTAACGCATAACACAGTATATATTAGCTTTATTGACGAAAACACTTATTCCATCTTGATTGTGTTTACTCAAGTTCATGTCAAAATTTTAGAAAGACATTAAAATTAAAAAAGAAATAAAAAAATAAATAAGGTATAAAATAAATAACAACAATTAAATAACATAATACTAACTGAATGCTTACATGTTGCTTTTCACACGCAACCGGCCATGACGTCACACTGTACTCAGTTTCGTGTACTGCTTTGGGTAGAGAGACACAGATACAGCCCCAGGACATAATTTTCTCCTTTTTCACCAATGAATACGCGCGTTCTGTTGCCTAGCCTACTGTACTGTAGCGGGGGTAAGACTAAGTAGAGGTACAGTACAG
Organism: Anneissia japonica; assembly: GCF_011630105.1. Classification (NCBI taxonomy): domain Eukaryota; kingdom Metazoa; phylum Echinodermata; class Crinoidea; order Comatulida; family Comatulidae; genus Anneissia; species Anneissia japonica. Next base: position 1,158 of record NW_022755229.1, on the reverse strand, counting down.
TACAATTATGTGTTGGAACATGTAGTAATGTATGGCGGCCAATCACCTGGAAAAACAGTTTCGAAACAAATCAATTAAAATTCACTTGCAAAGAAAATACGACCATTTACTAATAGGCAATACCAACAATACAGTTATTGTGTGTGTAACCTGTATATGAATGAGCAAAAGTTTATACGCCTTTTGTGTGGCATAATCTTAGAAATGAAGTGTGCATATATTAACGAAATTCTGAGTTTCTCGTCACCAAAAAATGAAAAAAAAAAAAAAAAATTCGATAAGAAAAATAATAGTAACTACTAAGTTTGTGGGCGTAAGTTTGATAGTACGACTTAAGGGTACCACCGTCTCCCCACCCTACAAACACAGCTCCCATTGACGCCTCAGTAGAAAAATATGGGTAATTAAAATTTGTCTTGCAAATTCACATACAAAACCAAATATAAATCTAAAGGTTCCACTTCTGGCTTTGAATTGTGCTTCGCGCACTAGCGGCTTAGGGTGGCGGCGTTCCGGAACTTTGCTCGCATTTGGCATTACAATAGATAATGAACTTGTAATTCCACTCACTGTACGACGAGACAACCTGTGACAACTTCATCAAGATTAAAGATCCGGGGCATGCACTTCATAATCTGCTACCTAATAAAGCAACAATACATTCGAGCTTCTAGTTGTTCTCAAGTTGTATAAAAGTCAGAACAAAGCGGTCCCGTCACTTCATTATAAATCATAAGGTATTTGTCAAGTGATGAAGTTCCCTTCACGAGTTTCCCTTTCCCCAAAACTCCTGACTCCCACATAGGCTTTACCCAGTACTAAGTAGCTATAAATTTATTTTTATGTCTCCCTTATGTACCTTATTTATTAGTTATTATTGTTGTTCTTTACATTTTTGTACATTTCCTTCTGTATTTTAATGTTGCAATGTGTTCTCAAGCTTTCTTATTTTTACTGATTTAACTGGTGTATTTTAAATATTTTAAACATTTTTAATAGGCTATTATTACTTTATATTCTGTAATTTTAATTTTTTCTTAAATTTGCAATAAATGAATTGTGCATCTTGTAAAAATGGTAATATTGTAAAAGCTAAAATTTAAACTTTATTACTGCACATCACAATAAAACACGGAATCATTGAACACTGTTTTTCTA
>NW_022755228.1:0-1797 GCF_011630105.1 Anneissia japonica | reverse complement strand
CAATATCGGAAAATCCTTATTAGTAGATCATCATATTCAGTGGACTTGAGTTCTGGTTTGTGATTAGCTGCATACTCTCTTCGTCTGTTGCTGTCCTAGTGGAAGGTTCTGTTGGGTGGCCTTCTTCCACAGTATTCACAGATCCTTGGTAAGAAATTCTTCACAAAAAACAGAAAAACGATTCTTTAAAAATATGAGTAAGGGTTTATGAATAAACATTAACAGCAGTACTTTGAAGAAACTGTAATAAAATAACATTCACATGTAGTCTAAAAAAAAAAAAAATAATAGTAATATTATGATGAAATAACTTCATTTAGCTAAAATGAAATAACCCTTATTTTTTTTTTTGGCTTAATGAATGGACATGAATGATACTATATTAGTAAAATTATTATAATTTTACTATTAATATTTAAAATAATAATAATAATAATAATAATAATAATAATAATAATAATAATAATATAATATAAATTAGTATTGTAAAAATAGGAGAATAACCCACAACTCGCATTGTCGTAGTGTTGAATTGCTTGCCATGACCTAGCCGCTGTAAGTAGGGACTTATATTAGCTTCTTGTTCACATCATTCCACAATGAAAGGGGCTATTATATATGTTTGTTTCAAATTTATTATTTAAATTACATACAAAGATATTTTCATAATAATAATGAAGCTGTAGCATAGTTGATACGTCCCATAATGTTGTTGTTATTATTATTATTATTATTATTATTATGTCTTTGCCATTATCATTGTTTCTCTGGTAGGCATCTTGTACAGGGACATTCCCTTTTTTGCCTACTAGACTTATTATGTTTTGAGTGAAATAAAATTATGAATTATGAATTATAATGCTATGTCCACAATACCTAATTTTGACAAACTTATGTGATGTGCCAATATATGGGCATGATGATGTCACATTACACCCAAATATGGACATACGCATTTATCATGCCTGCACCAGGATTTCCCTAAAGACTAAATTATACTTCCCTTTCAAACATCATAATAATAATTAAAGTAATAATAATGATACTTATAATACAGCTGTACCTTGTCTCAAAATCCAAAAACTGCGTTTAATTCAGCATATACCAGGATTTCCTGATGACTAAATCATACTTCCTACATTAGATCTCGTACTAATTGGAATAATCATAATGATACTAATAATAAAGCGTAGAATAGTATTGTAGTTTGTATCAAAATTCTATACAGTATGTTCCTGCATTTAATCTAGCCTATACAAGGATTTCCTGATGAGCATACCAAACTGGCCTCTGTAAAGCCTCATATATAGGTTTATGTAACTGGAGATTTGACTCACTGTTGGATGACAATGGAATTAAGCAAGAAAATTCCAAGTAGGAAGTCTATATTTTGGGATACTGAATAATCAATTCAAGGTCTACAGGGCAGGCCTATATCTGGGGAAAGGGTGGTAGAGTGAGAGTGTTTAAATAAGATTTTTTAACACTTAATTGTATTTTTCTATGCATGGTATTACCCATTATTACTGAATTCTGTGAGCAAATTGGTCATACAGTATAGTAAAAATAGAATGCTGGAGATTGGTTATTTTTCGGGAGAACTGTTGGGTTTGTGGGAGTGCGGGTATCTGTCCGAGTTTCCAGGAGACTCAGGACCCCTGGGGTAGATGATTTTGGTACAAATCAATTGATCTATCAATCAATCACTCATTCAAACCATCAATCAATCAATTTCATCATTATTTGATTAATTTACTACAGATAAGTAGTTATCAATCAACAATCAGCTAATCAACA
>NW_022755227.1:0-831 GCF_011630105.1 Anneissia japonica | reverse complement strand
ATCATCAACAACCATTATCATCAATCGTAATCACCATCATGTTCTTCCTCACCATCATATTTCTTATCCTCATCATCATCAACATCCTCCTTATAATGGGGAATATAATGAGGATGGGGATGACAATAAGGAAGATGATGATGATAATAATAATAATGACATCAGTATAACAGTACTAACTAATGAATAACAGTACTAACGCTAATATTAATGTGAATTAAAAACTGTAATTTTTTTAAAACGCGTATTAATAATATAATAGAGTAACAACATAACAGTATACTAATGATGATGAAGAAAAATGTAGTGTAGAAAGATTAAATTTAATTAGGTAAACATTTCCCTTAATTTTGATTGTCGTAGTCTTGGAATTCGGTGTGTTGACGTCCAAATTTGCATGGGAGGTGGGGAATTCCCGTCTGACAGGCCAAAACTCCCATCGTCCGATGCCTCGACAAGGTTGCCACACCACAAATAATGATTTGCTTATCCATTGAACATTATTTTGATTGCCAATCCCTAATATTTTGGCTTAAAAGCAAAATTTTGGGCCATACAAAGCTACAGTAAAAAGAAACTCTCCCATAAGCCCAGGGAAGTTTATTCCGGGACTCTGACCGAGGGTCTAGTCGGCCCTGTGTTTGGACCCACACTATCAGACCCCCTGGGGCCACCACTGAACGACAAAAATGGGTAATTATTTAACTAAGGTCCTGTCAGTTTTCACAGTTATAGAAAAAAACTAAGTGACTAAAAAAATTGGTATGTTAAAGCAAAATTTCACTATTTCGTTTTTTCGTTGGGTTAATTTTGTAGTAGTTCATTATATAT
>NW_022755226.1:0-546 GCF_011630105.1 Anneissia japonica | reverse complement strand
TGGGGTAGGGGTGGGGGCGCGAACGTGAAGTTTACTTTGTGGATTTTCAAGGTCGATGATCAGTTGAGGGGCGCTAATTCGCAAAATAAGGTGATTTTAGGTGATTTTTAACTACTTGACCGTGAGTTGAAACAAATGGTTGAATGGTAATATCACCGAAAAAATAGATAAAATGACAGTGAATGACCAACACAGACAACTGAAGACAATAGTAAATCTGATTTAGCACTGCCCTCGTGTTTTAGGTGAAGAAAATATACCGCGTATTTCCTTTGGTCCCGTGCATATGACCCTGGTACATGTTAATAAAGAACGCAGTACACTCTTGGAAAATAAGGTAGGTAGTAGTATTTCCCGGTTGCCCGAAGGCAAAGACAAAAAGATATTGAGTAATGAAAGCTCATAGACAGATATTTGATTAGGCCTATGTCTTATTTTGAACAAATTGCACTATTGATTACAGATTTAGTATTTCTTCCAGATTACCGGACGCATCCAGTTGGGTACGTCTCATTATGCGTCTTGGACCGGTCGTTTTTCTAGCAA
>NW_022755225.1:0-2018 GCF_011630105.1 Anneissia japonica | reverse complement strand
TTTACAGGAATCTGTGAATAAAATACATGATAGTCTATTGTTTTCTTACAGAATCCTTGAATGTTCACTCACAATTTAAACAAGCAAATACTGTATATTGACCATTTATAAATTAGGCCAAAACTTAAATTATAATACTAATACTACACCAATGTCCTCAATATATGAAAAATCTGTGGCCGTTAAATTGCATAAGATTATAAAAGATCCTACACACCCTCTGTGCCGCCAAGAACATCACTTTGTAGATATTGAAATTAATTGTGCCAAATAGTATCCATATTTTTAATTCAAGTGCAACTAGGCTATAATTTTTAATTCTTTAATTTTTAATAGTTTTAACAAATCTTTAAAATATTGCTCTTTTTTTAAAGTATCTTCATGTTTTATTCTCCTTTTAGTGTTTGATGTTAATTTTTAAGACTGCATTTTTATCGGCATTGAACGAGTAATGTTTTTATGTAAATTCTTTTCAACTTTTTAATCTTGCTGAGTAAACCAATTTTCTGTATTTATTATTTTTTTTCATGAAAGATTACATACACTGTTGACCCTTCACCTCTCCATTAACAAATGATTTATACTGTAGTAAAAATGATGAAAAAAATATATGACCCATCCACTTTTAAACACAACAAATTATTGGTTGTATTCGATTAGTTGTTCTTCACTAAATCATGTCCGCCTGTGTGCTGGCAAAATCTTTCTTAATGAAGATGCCCAGACAAATAAAAAAAAAACGGAAAATTTTATATATATATATACCCAAATGACAATAGAATAATATAAAATTATCATGATGATTATTATCTGAATATCTACAATGTGGTCTTACAAAGCCATGAATTCTTCTTTTCTTCTAAAGTATTCGCTTAAACGTATAACAGCATATCTGCAAATAATAGTAAAACATCCAAATTTATTTATTTTTTTTACCTCATATTAGTGTGGTCTGTTCACAAACATTTATTCAGTGCTTTTAAGTCATCATTTGAAACCTATATTTTTTAAGTGTGCAACTTAAAACATATGTAAACACATTAAACATATTTTAAAAAAATGTTCCAAAGAAGAATAAACAGTGGCGGATTAAGGGGAGGGGGGAAGCTGTCCTGGGTCACTCTAAAAAAAAAAAAAAAAAGTAAAATTATTTTCAATTTAAGAGTGTCATTTCCGGACATCTAGAGGTGCCATAATCATAAATTTTCTTATTGACCCCTCCCCCCCTATCTGTGAAGGTCCTTCACTGGTCTTCCTCTATCTTTAATTCCTGGTCCACCACTGATAAGGTTATAAATCACAAAATCGTCCCATGTCTCTCAACATCTATTCCTCACATTACATGACTTTTTGGAAGGCATGCCTCAAAATATTATGTATTAATTCATTGATACTCACTCTAGAAAATCAAAGTCGATCACTGAATTGTAGGATTGAATAATTCCCCATATTCCCCAGAACATATGAGAAGCCTAAAGAACAGAAATTAACAAAAGTTAATATTTTATTACAAATGTCCAATACAAATATAAACAGAATAATGCATTCAAATATATGCAGAGAAACAATTTATGTCATTTAGTAAGCTTTAAAAAAAAAATGTCCATTCTCAGGTCTTACTATCCTTATATTGTTTATTGCAAATGCCAAATTATATACTATTATTATTATAATTAATTATTTTCAATTTGTATAAATACACTTTTATTATAAAAAAAGTATTGTTTCATTGAACTAAACTCATCACAACATACCAATGCAAATTTATTGACTGTTGCATAAAAATATTCTATCTGTTCATCTGTGACTGGTTCATTCACAGTCTTTGCTTTGTTCCAACAGGTCAGATATTCTCGCAACCATCTCAGCTGAAATTCCTTGTCCGGGTAAAGACCGTAATCAACTACATCAATACCTAAAAATATGAGATAATATTTTTTTTAAAGTTGATACTGTACACAACATCTTGTATCTATTATGATTATTATGGTTGCTACCTAGGAATAGAAATTTTGTTT
>NW_022755224.1:0-628 GCF_011630105.1 Anneissia japonica | reverse complement strand
AGGCGAGTTAAAATGTGAGTTGTATACCATAAAACACGCAATAAATCAATAAAAAAAGAAGCTGCTTTTAATTTTTTATTTGTCTTTATGTTTTCTTTTAATATCTTATCCTAGTTATTAGATACTGCAAGCGAAGCATCACCCTCATCTTCCCAAAGTCTGAATACTCATTACTTGTTTTTTGAAGACTCGCCTTCTTCCCAAGACTCGCTTTCACAAGACTCGCTTTCACAAGACTCATTACTAGACCTACCAACGACACCTGGTAGGCCTACCTGTGCAAGTTATAAAAGAAGCAAAGATTCAAAAAATCACCAGCTGCTACATCTTTGGATGCCGTGTCAGCCCAGCCGGCCTTTTTCCATCTCGATAAAGAACAAGAGAAAGACTGGTGTACTAAATTTCAGCTGCCTACCTCAGTAAGTATTTTGTCTGATTATAAAAAACTGCATTAGAATGTTTTACTGTAATATTAGACAATTATAGTGCTTTGTTAGGATTAAACTAACTGAAGGCAATTCTAATCATTTATTAATAGCAATTATGGAAGTTTCATAATTCTGGTCAGATATATTTTTATACTCAGACTCAAGTACTTCTGCAAAATTATGTAATATTCCTGTAAGCA
>NW_022755223.1:0-852 GCF_011630105.1 Anneissia japonica | reverse complement strand
TTGATAATGTGATGATGATGAATTTTAATTTTACTATTTAAAAGTGTCATTTCCGGCCATAGAGGTACTACTGTAGGCCCTATTTCTTCAAATGTTCTCACCTTATAGCCCCAACCATGGTGTGACTGAGGTGAATTTGGCCAGGCTTTGAGGTAGGTCAAGTAAATTAAATACATCAAAGAAAGTGTTTCTTTAGTTTTTTTTTGTATGGTACATCACTCATAATAAATAGAAAATCCCACATTTAAAATCATGAGAAATTTTCTGCCGCTTTCATCTAGACTATATTGATGGTGTGATGATGAATTTTACTATATAAAAGTGTAATTTCAGGCCATCTAAAGGTACTATTTCCTCAAAATTTCTCAAAACTTCAAAGCTGTGAGTCACAAACCACCTCAGCCCCACCAATGATTGGGGCTGAGGTGGTCTGTGACTCACAGCTTTGATGTTGGTAAAGTAAATACATCAAAGACAATGTTGTTAAGTTTTATTTTCTATGGTACATCACACATAATTAGATCTCTGTGGTTACCGTACCGAAAATCGCTGATTAAATATCATGAGAATTTGCGCTTCATTTTGACTATATAATGGTGATGTGATGATGATTAATTCTATTAGGCCTAGACCTATATAAAAGTGTCATTTCCGGCAATGTACATGTACTTTTCCTCATTTTTGTAGCTACCCCCTACCGCCAAATTCTGCATCCGCCCCAGATTCTGTACATAATATATAGACTACCATAAAACCTCGAATTGAAGCACTGGGCTTTTTTTTTCTTTCTTTATGAAAATTCATGTAGAGTGCAGGGGCGGATCTATAAATGTCCAAAAGGGGGGGGGGGCG
>NW_022755222.1:0-582 GCF_011630105.1 Anneissia japonica | reverse complement strand
TCAAACTTTCAATGGAATAGTGTTTGTTTAAGCCAATCTCACTTTGCCTAACCCTAACCCTAACCATAACTCTAACCCTAACTCTAACTCTAACCCTAACCCTAACCCTAACCCTAACTCTAACCCTAACACTAACCCTAACCCTAACCTAACAAAAAAAAAATTACATTTTTGACTTAACTTTTTAACATTGTCACTTTTTGCACAAAAGTGCTTATCTCGTCGAGTTGAGCGCTTAGTGCAAATTTTTTTACTTTCCGCCATATTTCGTGTACTTTTCCGAAAAACTTCAAACTTTCAATGGAATAGTGTTTGTTTCAGCCTATCTCACTTTGCCTAACCCTAACCCTAACCCTAACCCTAACTCTAACCCTAACCCTAACCCTAACTCTAACCCTAACACTAACCCTAACCTAACAAAAACAATTATATTTTTGACTCAACTTTTTAACATTGTCACTTTTTGCACAAAAGTGCTTATCTCGCCGAGTTGAGCACTTAGTGCAAATTTTTGACTTTCAAGATTCAAGATTCAAGAAATTTTATTTGTCTTCATAATACATACAAAGAAATTTTGGCTGT
>NW_022755221.1:0-708 GCF_011630105.1 Anneissia japonica | reverse complement strand
AGTCACAATGTACCATTATAGGACACTATATAAGGGCTCCCAATATGTATTAAGGAGGCAAATTTTTTTATGTTTTTAACGACCAATGCATCTTTCCCTATTTAATTTGTCTTTTATTATTTAATACATTTAGTGTTTAATATCGCAGTAGATTATTATAGTGCACTATTTATTACCTGTGATATATTATTATTATTAGGCATTTAATTATCTGCAATCCTCAAATAATTTGAAGCCAAACAATCATAAACCTAGCTTAGACAGCCATAAACAGGATGTTATATTAAGTATATGCATACTTTTATATTGTATTCTATGCCTCTGTCAGCATAGTAAAAAGTAGGCCTACCCCTAAATTTTTTCACAAAAGTTGATATAATATCACTTATAATGGTAAAATAATAATATTTAATAATATAAAGTGTTTTTATATTCAGTAAATACTGCAGTTGAGTCTTTCATGTTTTTCTTACATGTGATTGACCTAGTGTCATGAAAAAACATTAAATGTGACATATTGTATGTTACATAGAGTAATTAAAAATACAAGTTTTTAAAAAACGAATAGTACTTATGATACCTCTATAATTGTGTAAAAATAATGATACAATTATTTACGCATGAAGAGAGCGAAGACAATAATACGTTTTGTTGATTATCTCAGAACTTTGTTAAACGCACAGGGCAGTATGATAATGATGATGATGC
>NW_022755220.1:309-921 GCF_011630105.1 Anneissia japonica | reverse complement strand
ACACTAAATAAATTATTAAATCATTGTGTTAAATTTTCAAATAAAAGTGATACTGTACTGTATTAATATGAGCTGGAAATGTTATGTTCATCTTACTTAATCATCTGTTAAATGAACACATGACCTAAATACAAGGCCTAGGCCTATGCAAGGTTTCCTTGCTAAAACTTAATTACCAGGAATGAAGACGATATTCTTCTAGGCCTACCAGTATTGTTATATGTTATATGTATAACACCCTAATGTTTTCATTCAAACAAATTTACCCACGTCGTCACTAACAAAAACAACATTGTTATATAGTCTTCAGACGGGTCGAGCATCGAGCCCCAATCAATCACGAAGAACATACAGGAAGACCATGTTTGGTGAGCACATGATTCACGCTACAAAGTACTGTACGCTATGTGAAGCAAGAAGTAAACAACGAATAATCGTGTATTTTCTGTACGATATTGAATCACTACAAAAAAGTGAAACCAGGGAGATGTAAAACATACATAAAATACTTCACCCTGGTAAGACAAAACAAATATTTTAATGTTTTATTCAAACATATTTTTCCAAGTAGTCTGTTCACTAACAAAGCAACATTGGCATGATGTGCATGTG
>NW_022755220.1:0-285 GCF_011630105.1 Anneissia japonica | reverse complement strand
CAAATGATGAGTAAGATGAACATAACATTTCCAGCTCATAATACAGTATCAGTTTTATTTGAAAATTTAACACTTGATTTAATAATTTATTTAGTGATTAAACTACATACTGTGCTATTGTAGAAAATTAATTACATTTAATAAAAAAATAAAAAACAAAATTATAAATTAATTAGTGCCATGCTGAACTTGGGGGAATCACCGCGGCTTGGGAGACCAAGCTAATATCGAGTGCTGAAAATGCTAGTTGTTAAAGTATGACTGCGCATGCGTCGTTTCATTTAC
>NW_022755219.1:0-506 GCF_011630105.1 Anneissia japonica | reverse complement strand
CAAGAAGGAAACGAGAACTTCGTTGTCGGCCGGACGGTTCAAGTGTACAGGAACGGCGACGAGCCGATCATGAAACCCTCGACGTTCGGATGCGACGAAAGGCCGATCGAATATCTCGGCGTTCCTCTTCAATACCGGGAGTCATCCCGCCATTATCTACCGGATGAACTTATGCGAGAATTGATTGTATATTTTGTGTGTGTGTTCGTGTAGTAAATAAAGAGACTATCGAAAACAAAATAATTCTTTGTAATCTTTTTTTTTAATTGATCATATGCATTCGTAATTAAACAACCGTTCGTTCCAGTACTTGAGATACCGATCGTCGAGTTGAACGACGTCGGTTAAAGAACCGTCGAATCCCAAATTTCTCGCAAACTCTGCAAATAGTACGAACGCCCGAGCATCGTCCACGTCGACGTTTAGGTGAAGGGACGCCACCGCGAACGGCGACTCGAACAACCCGTGAAAGTAGGCGGATGCATTACGAAAGTTGACGATTGCCT
>NW_022755218.1:0-567 GCF_011630105.1 Anneissia japonica | reverse complement strand
TATGTATACAAATAAATATATAAAAATAAATATATTAATAAATATATTAATATATATATATATATAAATATATATGTATAAATATATATATAAATATAATATATATAAATATATAAATAAATACATAAAATTAATATGAACTTAATATGAAAAATATATATATATAAATATACAAATAAATATATATATATAAATTAATATATATATAAATCTATAAATAAATATATGAACATATTAATATATATAAATATATAAATATATATATAAATAAATATACAATTAAATAAACAAACGTACCTGTCTCTTATACACATCTAGATGTGTATAAGAGACAGCATATAAATATATATAAATACATATACACAAAATATATAAATATGTAAAAAATATACAAATAAATATACAAACAAATATATAAATAAATATATAATATATAAGTAATTACAGTATATATAAAATAATAATACAATATAAATAAATAAATATATATACAGAAATAAGTATATAAACATAAATGTATAAATAAATATATAATAAATATATGCATATATATATAAATGAATATAG